>NW_027362710.1:0-20100 GCF_042186555.1 Aquarana catesbeiana
ACAGGCAAAAAATTTGTTTAAACACGCGAACACTGTTAAAGTCTATGGGACACAAACATGAATAATCAAAAGTGCTAATTTTAAAGGCTTATATGCAAGTTATTGTCATAAAAAGTGTTTGGGGACCTGGGTCCTGCCCCAGGGGACATGGATCAATGCAAAAAAAAGTTTTAAAAACGTCAGTTTTTTCGGGAGCAGTGATTTTAATAATGCTTAAAGTAAAACAATAAAAGTGTAATATCCCTTTAAATTTCGTACCTGGGGGTGTCTATAGTATGCCTGTAAAGGGGCGCATGTTTCCCGTGTTTAGAACAGCCTGACAGCAAAATGACATTTCAAAGGAAAAAAAGTCATTTAAAACTACTCGCGGCTATTAATGCATTGCCGGTCCGACAATACACATAGAAGTTCATTGATAAAAATGGCATGGGAATTCCCCACAGTGGAACCCCAAACCAAAATTAAAAAAAAAAAAAAAATGACGTGGGGGGGTCCCCCTAAATTCCATACCAGGCCTTTCAGGTCTGGTATGGATATTAAGGGGAACCCCGGCCAAAATTTAAAAAAAAAACGGCGTGGGGTCCCCCCAAAAATCCATACCAGACCCTTATCCGAGCACACAACCTGGCAGGCCGCAGGAAAAGAGGGGGGATGAGAGAGCGCCCCCCCTCTTGAACCGTACCAGGCCACATACCCTCAACATTTGGAGGGTGCTTTGGGGTAGCCCCCCAAAACACCTTGTCCCCATGTTGATGAGGACAAGGGCCTCATCCCCACAACCCTGGCCGGTGGTTGTGGGGGTCTGCGGGCGGGGGGCTTATCGGAATCTGAAAGCCCCCTTTAACAAGGGGACCCCCAGATCCCGGCCCTCCCCCCTGTGTGAAATGGTAATGGGTACAAAAGTACCCCTACTATTTCACTAAAAAAACTGTCAAAAATGTTAAAAATGACAAGAGACAGTTTTTGACAATTCCTTTATTTAAATGCTTCTTCTTTCTTCTTTCTTCTATCTTCTATCTTCCTTCGGTTTCTTCCTCCATCTTCGTCTTCTTCTGGTTCTTCTGGCTCTTCTGGTTCTTCCTCTAGTGTTCTCGTCCAGCATCTCCTCCACGGCATCTTCTTCCCTTCTTCTCCTCGGCTGCTCTGCATCCATGGCATGGAGGGAGGCTCCCGCTCTTCTTTTCATCTTCTTCTCTTCTTCATCTTCTTCTCTTCTTCATCTTCTTCTCCGGGCTGCTCCGCATCCATAGTGGCATGGAGGGAGGCTCCCACTGTGTGACACTTCTCCTCTTCTGACGGTTCTTAAATAATGGAGGGCGGGGCCACCCGGTAACCACGCCCCCCCTGATGTACGGGCACATGACTGGACTTCCCTATGGCATTCCCCGTCACGCCACAGGGAAGTCCCATCAAGTCACCGTGCGTCAGAGGGGGGGCGGGGTCACCGAGTGGCCCCTCCCCCCGTTATTCAAGAACCATCAGAAGAGGAGAAGCATCACAAAGCGGGAGCCTCCCTCCATGCCACCATGGATGCAGAGCGGCCCGGAGAAGAAGATGAAGAAGAGAAGAAGATGAAGAAGAGAAGAAGATGAAGAGAAGAGCGGGAGCCTCCCTCCATGCCATGGATGCGGCCTGAGAAGAAGAAGGGAAGAAGACGCCGTGGAGGAGATGCTGGACAAGAACACCGGAGGAAGAACCAGAAGAGCCAGAAGAACCAGAAGAAGAAGATGGAGGAAGAAACCAAAGGAAGATAGAAGATAGAAGAAAGAAGAAAGAAGAAAGAAAAAATTTGATTGAAGTCAAAAACAGAAAATTGTTACAATTCGAACATCAGGTACATCATACAAAAGGTTTTGTGAATTACAAATGTTCTTCAGATCATGTTATGTACCAGAGAGAAGAACAGAATTCAAAACAATCAGGGAATCATATAAACATATTTTCCATTTAGCACATTGGTTACAGACCTAATCATTTCTTTATGCAAATGGTCAACAACCCTGCTACATCAGGTACATTATGATTATCAGAAACCCGATTTCAAGAACGAAAATGGGAAGGAAGGAAGAAGGAAAGAAATGAAGACTGAAAAAAAAGGGGGTGGGGGAGAGAAAAAAGAGAGAGGAGAAGAGAGAAAAAGAAAAAAAAGGAGGGGGGGGGACGAGGGAAACTGTAGGAAAAAGAGTGGGGGAAGAAGACAGGGGAGGGGGGGCACAAGAAAAAGAAGTCAGCGTGGTATGAATTAGCAGGGTAAAAATAACATGTCCTGCCATCTGTGCTGCCCCCTTGCCCCCCCCGTTAATTAATTGTGGGCTGTATACATAATTCACTAGTAATTTTATTATCTAGGAGTTGGCAGTTTGAAAGTATTTGGTCGTCTTGAAGTGGGTCCAGCATGCCCATACGTTCGTAAATTTTTGAATTCGCTCTTGTGAAATATGTATCAGTTCCTCCATCTCTTCTACTTTGGAGAGCCTGGCGAGCCACTCTTTAACAGTTGGAAGTGTACTAGATCGCCAATGTATCGGAACACAAAGTCTTGCCGCATTCACCATATGCATAGCTAGTGATTTGTAGTAGTCCCTTTTAGACATTGTCGTGTGATGCAATAAATATTGCGCTGGGGTATAGTTTAAGATATATGTGGTGACCTTTGTGATGATATCATGTACCTTTTTCCGGAAAGCTTGAATGGAATCACAGTCCCACCACATGTGGAGCATAGTGCCTTCTGCCGTACCACACCTCCAGCATGTGCTAGGTATAGTAGGTGAGAATTTATGGAGGAGAGAGGGAGTTATAGCTACGTTCATGGAGCCCTTATGTGCATATTCGTGTATGGTTTCCCATTCCTCATCAGATAAGAAAGTGTGTAATTCCCTATCCCATGCGCTGCGTGCGGGATCGCTAGTAGTGTAATGCAGCGTACACACGGTCGGACTTTTCGGTCCAAGTCCGGTGGACAATCCGATCGTGTGTGGGCTTCATCGGACCTTCAGCGGACTTTTCCATTCGCAAATCTGACGGACTTTAGATTTGGAACATGCTTCAAATCTTTACGTCATAACTCCGCCGGACCCAGAAATCCACTCGTCTGTATGCTAGTCGGACGGTCAAAAAAACGACGCATGTTCAGAAGCAAATACGAAACGGAAGCGCTCGGTCTGGTAAAACTAGTGTTCGTATTGTAGGTAGCACATTCCTCACGCTGCAAATTCTGTGATCGTTGAATGCAGTGCATTAATTGTCTTCTTTATAATGCTGGAAGAACAAAGTTGTTTTGCTGTTCCTATTCACACAGAGTTCACCCAAACTGATTTCTGGATTATTTCTCTTGATCTCATGAATGATATTGTATTTGTTTTAAAAACCATATCTCCATACTAATGTTTACACAATTGTTTTTTGGAGTCATCTTTTATTTTTTATTTCATCAAGATCTTTTTTTATGATTTTTGCCAAAATTATTTTCTCTTTATCTCCATATATCTCTTTTTTTTTGTTTGTAAAGTTACCACAAAGAACCAATTTATTTATTTATTTATTTTTTGTAAATTTACCACAAAGAACCATTTTTTTTGTTTGTTTTTTTTTTTTTGTAAAGTTACCACAAAGAACCATTACTTTTGTACATTTTTAATTTTTGTTTTGGTATAAAGTTACCACAAAGAACTTTTTTTTGTAGATTTTTTTTGTTGTAAAGTTACCACAAGAATATTATATTTTTTTTTTGGTTGTTGTCCCTTGTTAATTTGACATTGTCTATAAAAAAATGATGTTAATTAAAACACATAAAGTATTTTAATAAAATAAAATATCCATTTATTTATGGCAAACAAAATAAAGATGAAGTCAACGCTGGATAAACTTTTTGAATTTGTGAATACTTTTGGCCCCAGGGCACACATCAAGTCTGTGGAAAAGAAAATTGTGATCTTGAGGAGTCCATATAAGAGGGAGCACAATCTGGTCCAGGAATCCCAGAGATCAAGAGCAGCAGTAGATGACATATATGTCCCCAGGCTGTGGTACTACACCAGCCTGCGTCTTCTGTCAGATCAGACTGAAGCCAGGTCATCACTTTCTTCTCTTCCCTGCAGCCTTCCCTCCACGCTGCCCCGTACCCTTCCCTGCAGCCTTCCTTGTAGGCTGTGGCTCTGGTGGTTGACTTGTGGCAGGAGGAGAAGGAGGAGGAGGAGGAGGGTCTTGCTCATATATCTGGATATTCTCAGTTAGATGGCCCCTCAGCCCCTTCTGAAGGGCATAAAAAAAAATTCTCTCACAGAGGAGGCGTTGGCCCTTCTCCAATTCGAGCAAGCTGGTGGCTAAATAACAGCAATAGGCCTCTTCAGCTTTGGGGGGGGCTCTTGAGAAAATTAGTCGCTTCTCTCATGAGGCGCAATGATGCCTCCTCTGTCACCGTCCCCTTCCTGGCCCTTTTTGTATGAAGGCGGAGGGGAGGCACCTGGTATTCTGTGAGGCTCCTACTGGGCCCGGCCATCTCCTGGCTGACACTGGGCCCAGCCACCTCCTGGCTGACACTGGGCCCGGGCACCTCCTGGCTGACACTGGGCCCGGCCTCCTCCTGGATGACACTGGGCCCAGCCTCCTCCTGGCTGTCCCTGGGCCCGGCCTCCTCCTGCCTGCCACTTTCCACACCTTCCTCCTGGCTGAGCTCATCCTGTGTATAAAAAAGGGACATAGTTTTAGTTTTTAGTTCATTAACCTCCTCAATACAGTGCACTTACACCCCCTTCCTGCCCAGACCAATTTTCAGCTTTCAGCACTCTCACACTTTGAATGACAATTACTCAGTCATGCAACACTGTACCCATATGAAATTTGTGTCCTTTTTTTCACACAAATAGAGCTTTCTTTTGGTGGTATTTAATCACTAGTGGGTTTTTTATTTTTTGTGCTATAAATAAAAAAGACCGTAAATTTTGTGAAAAAAATGCCTTTTTCTTTGTTTCTGTCATAAAATTTTGCAAATTAGTAATTTTTCTTCATAAATTTTGGCCAAAATTTATACTGCTACATATCATTGGTAAAAATAACCCAAATTAGTGTAATTTATTTGGTCTTTGTGAAAGTTATAGAGTCTACAAACTATGGTGCCAATCACTGAAAATTGATCACATCTGATCACACCTGATGTACTGATGGTCTATCTCATTTCTTAGGACACTAACAAGTCAGGAAAGTACAAATACCCCCTAAATGACCCCTTTTTAGAAAGTAGATATTCCAAGGTATTAAGTAAGTAGCATGGTGAATTTTTTTAAGTTGTAATTTTTTCCCACAATTCTTTGCAAAATGAAGATTTTTTTATTTTTATTTTTTTTTACAAAATTGTCATATTAACAGGTTATTTCTCTCTCAGAGCATATGCATACAACAAATTACACCCCAAAATACATTCTGCTACTCTTCCCGAGTATGGCGATACCACATGTGTGAGACTTTTACACAGCCTGGCCACATACAAAGGCCCAACATTGAAGTAGCATCTTCATGCGTTCTACGAGCAAAAATGACACATCTCATTTCTCAACCACCTATTACACTTTTGAAGGCCCTGGAGCACCAGGACAATGGAATTGCCCCAAAAATGACCCCATTTTGCAAAGCAAACACCCCAACGTATAATCTATGAGGCATAATGAATCTTTTGAACGGTTCATTTTTTTCCAGAAGTTTTTGGAAAATGTGGAAAAAAATTAAAACGCATTTTTTTTTTACACAAAGTTGTCCATTTATCAGATATTTCCAACACATAGCATGTACGTAGCAAAGATGACACCCCAAAATACATTCTGCTACTCCTCCTGAGTATAACGATACCACATGTGTGAGACTTTTACACAGCCTGGCCACATACAAAGGCCCAACATTGAAGTAGCATCTTCATGCGTTCTACGAGCATAAATGACACATCTCATTTGTCAACCACCGTTTACACTTTTGAAGGCCCTGGAGCACCAGGACAATGGAATTGCCCCCAAAAATGACCCCATTTTGGAAAGCAAACACCCCAACGTATAATCTATGAGGCATAATGAGTCTTTTGAACGGTTCATTTTTTTCCAGAAGTTTTTGGAAAATGTGGGAAAAAATTAAAACGCTTTTTTTTTACACAAAGTTGTCCATTAATCAGATATTTCCAACACATAGGATGTACGTAGCAAAGATGACACCCCAAAATACATTCTGATACTCCTCCTGAGTATAGCGATACCACATGTGTGAGACTTTTACACAGCGTGGCCACATACAAAGGCCCAACATTGAAGTAGCACCATCAGGCGATCTACGAGCATAAATGACACATCTCATTTCTCAACCACCTATTGCATTTTTGAAGGCCCTGGAGCACCAGGACAATGGAATTGCCCCCAAAATGACCCCATTTTGGAAAGCAAACACCCCAACGAATAATCTATGAGGCATAATGAGTCTTTTGAACGTTTCATTTTTTCCAGAAATTTTTGGATAATGTGGAAAAAAAATGAAAACGCATTTTTTTTCACAAAGTTGTTCATTTATCATATATTTCCAACACATAGCATGTACATAGCAAAGATGACACCCCAAAATATATTCTGCTACTCCTTCTGAGTATAGCGATACCACATGTGTGAGACTTTTACACAGCCTGGCCACATACAGAGGCCCAACATCCAAGTAGCACCATCAGGCATTCTAGGAGCATAAATGACATATATAATTTCCTGGCAACCTATCATTTTTGAAAACCCTTCATATTTCTAACACATAGCATGCACATACCAAGAATTACAATCCAAAATAAATTCTATTGCAGAAAGGGTAAAAAAAAAGCATTACCTGTGCTTTTAGTAGTATCCACAGAGGAGAGCACTGGTCCAGGCAGCAGGCAGGGATGTGCTTAGCGACAGCAATAGTAACTATCCAGGCAGCAGGCAGGACAGCACAGTCCATATAAATTGTCCAGGCAGAGACAGCCAGCACAGCCATAATATTGGTCCTGGTACACTGTTACCTGCAGACACTCATTATTGTACCGCTCTCCAGCCCTTTATAAACATACTGCCTCTTGCTACAGTTAATTATTTGCATAGTCCAGGTAGCGGTGTGGCTTCGACCCACCCAAATCTCTATGAAGCCTCCGGACTCCAGACCCTAATCCGGAAATTCCAAAACCCGGTGAAAACAAAAAAAATTGTTTTCTCCATCTGGAAAAACAATTCTGGAGCCCCTCACATATGTGAGACCCCTGTGTACTACAGTAGCAGGGCAACAGATCAGTCCAAGCGGTAGGCAAAAGCATAGTCCATAAAACAGGCCAGGGTCAGTTCACGTGCAAGCAGTCCAAGCGGTAGGCAGTAGCGTAGTTAATAAAACAGGCCAGGGTCAGTTCACGTGGAAGCAGTCCAAACGGTAGGCAGAGGCATAGTCACAAAACAGGCCAGGGTCAGTTCACGTGGAAGCAGTCCAAACGGTAGGCAGAGGCATAGTCAAAAAACAGGCCAGGGTCAGTTCACATGGAATCGGTGGCATGGTTATTTGGGAAAGAATGGAAAATGGTCAGCACAGATGATGAAAATGGGGAAATGGTTAAAAATATGAGCTAATATTTTAGGGATGTATGATAAAGTTGGAAGCATTCACCAATGCAAAGGCCAGGTTGGGAGGGACACTGGGGACAATGGTAGCTGGTATCTTTTCTAAATCCTTTTTTGGTGCACACGCGACATTTTTTTTGCTGTCTTCGGCTTGCTTCAGATGGTGGAATGCTGAAGGGGAAGTGGCGCTCATAAAGTTGGCAAACAGCCTCAGAGCGAAGGTCTTCTGGGGGGGGCTTTGGTGATAGATGAGGGACGTGACAACTTCTTCTATGAATTTTAGGAAGGGGTGGGGCTTTCAATGGATTTGGTGTAGACTACGTAGGAATTGTAAATGGCCAAATGGATGAGATAAATTGCTACCTTCTTATACCAGAATCGGGACCTCCTTATTGACAAATAGGGTTGAATCATTTGATCATTAAAATCTACCCCCCCATGTAGAGATTATAATCTTGGACACATGTTGGCTTTTCAATGGGACCTCGTCTTCTTTGTACCTCAATTGTAGTGTCGTCATGGATGGTGGACATCATGTGCACGTCCCTCTTATCCTTCCACCTCAAGGCCAGCACTTCGTTGCATCTCAATGACGCTCTTTCCCCCCTTCGCAGCTTTTTGTTCGCTAAAGATTGTGGGAAGCCCTTTCTATTTTTTCTAGAGGTTCCACAGGCCAGGGTTTTTGCAATGTATAAGTGTTTGAAAAGGGGCAGGCTCGTGTAAAAGTTGTCAACGTATATGTGATATCCTTTGTTTAGAAGTGGGTATGCCAGATCCCATACAATCTTTCCAGTTGTGCCCATGTAGGCCGGGGACTCAGGGGGCTGGAGCTGGGAATCTTTTCCTTCATATATGCGTAACGCATACAAATATCCCGTGGCTCTCTCACATAGCTTGTATAACTTTACTCCGTATCTGGCCCTTTTGCTAGGAATATATTGCTTTATTCCTATCTGGCCTGAAAAGGGTACCAGGAACTCATCGACACATATATTCTGATCGGGGACATAGAGTTCTGCAAATTGTTGGGAAAATAAATTTATCAGTGGGCGAATCTTGTATAACTTGTCATAATTTGTATGATTGTGGGGAGGGCACTGGGTGTTGTCGCTGAAGTGAAGAAATCGCATTATCATCTTGTATCGGGACCTGGACATTACGGCAGAATAAATGGGCATGTTGTGAATAGGGTTGGTGGACCAATAGGCATGTCCTTCATTTTTTTTTTAATCCCCATGTTTAGGGTGAGGCCCATAAACACTTTGAACTCCTCCAAATTCAGATCTCTCCACTCAAAAGCACGGGCATAGGATGATTGGGGGTTGTTGGCAATATATTGCTGGGCATATAAATTTATCTGGTCCACAATAAATTGCAGCATAGTGTCGGGCAAAAACATATGAAAGAAATCAATACTGATTACCAACAATACAGACCTGATAACAGATGTGGAAATACGGGGCAATTTAGGTAACAGCGATCACAGGTCAATTAGTTTCAGTATAAATCACACAAATAGGAGACATGAAGGGAACACAAAGACACTGAATTTCAAAAGAGCCAACTTCCCTAAACTACAAACCTTGCTAAAAGGCATAAATTGGGATAAAATATTAGGAACAAAGAATACAGAGGAGAGATGGGTTTGCTTTAAGAGCATATTAAATAAGGGCATTAGCCAATGTATCCCATTGGGTAATAAATTTAAAAGAGCGAACAAACATCCTGGATGGCTTAACTCCAATGTAAAAATGCATATAAAAGCAAAGGAGAAGGCCTTCAAAAAATACAAGGTTGAGGGATCATCCACAGCATTCAGAATTTATAAAGAATGCAATAAGAAATGTAAGGGTGCAATTAGGATGGCTAAGATAGAACATGAAAGACACATAGCGGAGGAGAGCAAAAAAAATCCCAAGAAATTCTTTAAGTATGTAAACAGTAAAAAAGGGAGGACAGACCATATTGGCCCCATAAAGAATGAGGAAGGACATCTGGTTACAAAGGATGGGGAGATGGCAGAGGTATTGAATTTATTCTTCTCCTCAGTATTCACGAGTGAATCGGGGGGCTTCAGTAACCAAAACTGCAGTGTTTATCCTCATGACACAACACAGGAAGCACCTACATGGTTAACAGAGGACGGAATTAAAATTAGACTTGAGAAACTTAACATTAATAAATCACCGGGACCAGATGGCTTGCATCCGAGGGTACTTAGGGAACTCAGTCAGGTGATTGCCAGACCGTTGTTCCTAATTTTTACAGACAGTCTATTGACTGGAATGGTGCCAGCTGATTGGAGAAAAGCCAATGTAGCACCAATATTTAAAAAGGGCCCAAAAAACATCCCTGGGAATTACAGACCAGTTAGCCTAACATCAATAGTATGTAAACTCTTGGAGGGGATGATAAGGGACTATATACAAGATTTTAGTAATAAGAATGATATCATTAGCAGTAATCAGCATGGATTCATGAAGAATCGTTCTTGCCAAACCAATCTATTAACCTTCTATGAGGAGGTGAGTTGCCATCTAGATAAAGGAAGGCCCGTAGACGTGGTGTATCTGGATTTTGCAAAAGCATTTGACACAGTTCCCCATAAACGTTTACTGTACAAAATAAGGTGCGTTGGCATGGACCATAGGGTGAGTACATGGATTGAAAACTGGCTACAAGGGCGTGTTCAGAGGGTGGTGATAAATGGGGAGTACTCAGAATGGTCAGGGGTGGGTAGTGGGGTCCCCCAGGGTTCTGTGCTGGGACCAATCCTATTTAATTTGTTCATAAATGACCTGGAGGATGGGATAAACAGTTCCATCTCTGTATTTGCAGACGATACTAAGCTAAGCAGGGCAATAACTTCTCCGCAGGATGTGGAAATCTTGCAAAAAGACCTGAACAAATTAATGGGGTGGGCGACTACATGGCAAATGAGGTTCAATGTAGAAAAATGTAAAATAATGCATTTGGGTGTCAAAAATATGAATGCAATCTATACACTGGGGGGAGAACCTCTGGGGGAATCTAGGATGGAAAAGGACTTGGGGGTCCTAGTGGATGATAGGCTCAGCAACGGCATGCAATGCCAAGCTGCTGCTAATAAAGCAAACAGAATATTGGCATGCATTAAAAGGGGGATCAACTGCAGAGATAAAACGATAATTCTCCCGCTCTACAAGACTCTGGTCCGCCCGCACCTGGAGTATGCTGTCCAGTTCTGGGCACCAGTCCTCAGGAGGGACGTACTGGAAATGGAGCGAGTACAAAGAAGGGCAACAAAGCTAATAAAGGGTCTGGAGGATCTTAGTTATGAGGAAAGGTTGCGAGGACTGAACTTATTCTCTCTGGAGAAGAGACGCTTGAGAGGGGATATGATTTCAATTTACAAATACTGTACTGGTGACCCCACAATAGGGATAAAACTTTTTCGCAGAAGAGAGTTTAATAAGACTCGTGGCCACTCATTGCAATTAGAGGAAAAGAGGTTTAACCTTAAACTACGTAGAGGGTTCTTTACTGTAAGAGCGGCAAGGATGTGGAATTCCCTTCCACAGGCGGTGGTCTCAGCGGGGAGCATTGATAGCTTCAAGAAACTATTAGATAATCACCTGAATGACCGCAATATACAGGGATATGTAATGTAATACTGACACATAATCACACACATAGGTTGGACTTGATGGACTTGTGTCTTTTTTCAACCTCACCTACTATGTAACTATATGTAACTATGTAACTATCTCTGAGAAATTTTGGGCGTTGGTCTGCACACCTGGCAGTGCTGTGAACGGGGGAATAATTGGTGATTCCGAGTTGGAAGGCAATGATGTTGGGTTGGCAAGACCATCTGGCATGTATGTAGAGGCCCTGGCTCTTGGGGGGTGTGACACTCCAGTAGTTGGATTGGAATTTCCTGTGCTGGTACTCAGGCGTGATGTGGCAGGACTGGGTCTGGGCATTTGTTCCTGGGGCCTATCGCCGGCGGCAGCGCTGGTACTGGGCATTTGTTCCTGGGGCCTATCGCCGGCGGCAGCGCTGGTACTGGGCATTTGTTCCCGGGGCCTAAAGCTGGCGGGGTGACAGGTGATGGGTAATGGGTGATGGCTGGCGGTCACTGATGGGTGACGGGTGATGGCTGGCGGTCACTGATGGGTGACGGGTGATGGCTGGCGGTCACTGATGGGTGACGGGTGATGGCTGGCGGTCACTGATGGGTGATGGCTGGCGGTCACTGATGGGTGACGGGTGATGGCTGGCGGTCACTGATTTGTGACAGGTGCACCGCTGACGATCACTGATGGCAGTCCCTTATGTGACAGGTGCACTTTATTGGGTGACTGTGGTGACTGTTGGGTGACAGATGACAATTGGGGGGGCGATGGGACAGGTGTGGTGTTGGTGCAGACACTACAGAACACAGATCGGTAACTCACTGCTTCTGGCTCTTCTCTCCTCACACTGGAAATTGTGTGTGAGGAGAGAAGAGCTGGTAACAGCTAGTTACCACTCTGTGTTTACATTTATGATCGGCTGTGAATGGATCACAGCCAATCACGTGGGTAAACAGCCGGCCAATGGCTGTTTACCGGCGTCGGTGATGAGTAGTGTTCCCGGGAACACTCTGCCACTGACGTGCACGCGCAGTGCGCTCGCGATCCCGCGCATGCGCCATGCACAATGGGGTGGACCTATCTGTGATCGGCCGTGACTTCATCACGGCCGCTCATATGGTAAACAGCCATGTCCAATGACACCTCTCCGTGACACGCCGCCACCGAAGGAACAGGGATGCACACACACGATCGTGCACATTCCCTGTTTAAATGGGAGGCCGTCATATGACGCCCTCCTGCAATGAGAGCCGCACCGCTACGAATAAGCATCCAAATGATGTGAAACGCGTTAGCAGTCTACCACCCTGTACGTCTCTGCTATTGACTGTATGTTTTGGATTTTATTGAAATAAAGATGTCCTTATCCCAGAGTGCGGCTATCCAGGATTTCTTTCTACCTCTCTGCAAACCAGCAAAGCCAGCACCTGGAACCAGTTCTTACTAGGGCGGTGTCATTCCAGAGCAAGAGTGTTTGTGAGCTGCATCTCCTTTTTTCCAGCCGCGCCGCCTGGCCGTCAATTGACAGCCGGCGGGCGGCAAGCAGTTAATGACATACGATTTTCTTCTCATGACTTGCAAATTCAATGTTAATACATATATAAGAGTACAGAAATCTGACACCAGCATTTTTTAAAGCAGGTGACAAACATTTTTGGGCACTACTGTCAATTGATATGTATACATTTTTAGGATAAAATCCTTAATAGTTAATCAATTATAACATCTAGTTAACATCATTAATATTAGGACACTAAATATGTCTAAAATTAATTTACCTGACTCCAGATGGTCACATCCAGTTCTTCCAGGATGGAAGACCCAGCTTGGTCCTCATCAGCCTCTGCTGGGGTGGAGCGAAGGGTGGAGGAAAGGGTGCATGGAAGGGTGCATGGAAGGGTGGAGGGAAGGGTGGAGGGAAAGGTTGAAAGTGATGCCCTGGCTTTAGTCTGGTCATCAAGAAAATGTAGTTTATCGTAGTACCACAGCCTGGGTACATATACATCATCTGCTGATGCTCCTGATCTCAGGGAATTCTGGATCTTGTTATGCTCCCTCCTATACATATTTCGCAAGATCCCAATTTTTTTTTCCAAAATCTTCACGGTTGCTTTTGGGATGAAAGTATGCACAAATGCCAGAAGTTTCTCCAGCGTTGACTTCCTTACTGGTTTAATGTAATATTGAGGGTGTTTGACCTCCCACAGATTCCTCATCTCCCTGTACTTCTCAATAAATGCTGTCATAAATTCTGGGTTCTTAAATTTGTCATTCATGTTTTCTGTAAAAGATAATACACAAGACAAAAACACTAATGTTTCAGCTAAACTCTCATCCTCTTATCCAAACAAAGGCCTCATCAATCTTTAAGCAGTATAGGCTGCTACAAAGTTTAATAAAAATTACCTTCGTTTCTGGCGCTAGCAACTTCCGTTCCTCTATCCTCCATGCACAGAACCTACGTACGACACATGCGTAATAACTTTATAAACACCGCGCATGCATGAAACTCTGCCTGCGTCGCCCGCCCCTGACGTTCTTTTTAACGAATATTCTCCACCCCTTCTCTCTACGGTGCGTAGTAGGAGAAACACATCAGGTGTGTACTACCTCAGGTAGCGACAAAAGCCCAGAGCCCAGAACGTCCCGATCCGGGAAGTGGAGATTTAAGGCCTCCAATATGACCTTTGAAGAGATGGTGGAGATGGTGGCAATTTTGAGAAAAAAAGATTATGATGGGAAGTATGGACCGTACGCCTGGCCTAATTTCCAAAAAGCCAAAATAATGGCGAAGGTGGTGAAGACCTTGCATCTTCGTTTTGGGGTACGGCGCTCGAAAGATCAGCTGAGGAAATGATGGTCCAACCTCAAACTCCGGGAGCCGGATCAGTACAGACGGATCCATAAAGTGCTTAGAAAAAGTAAGTGTGTTCATATTCTGTTTATTACCTTGCATACTGCTCCATGTGCTTTTCTTTAACGTATGAGTTTAGACCGTTTTAAACGATTATGGTATACACATACACATATACACATATATATATACATATATATATATATATATATATATATATATACATATACATATATATATATATATATATATATATATATACATATATATATATATATATATATATATATATATATATATATACATATATATATATATATATATATATATATATATATATATATATACACACATATATACTTGTTGTTGGGGTGTCTCTATCTGTGAAACATGGCCAAAAAAAGGTATTCCAGCTTGTTTCAAAGGGAATTTTAATTATGTCTTCAACTAGAAACTCTGAACTCTGCCCAAACAGACAATTTGTACACCACTTCACTACAATGTTTCATATTACTATTCCTGGACTCAAATATCTGTGTGCTAAGTATAGCTTTTGTTTCATTCACATAGGGGAGAAAAGACAAGCTGAACCCAGTGAACCCCGATCGCAACACCCGAATTGGGAAATCAGCCCAAGCCCCACAGAGGATGTTGAGGAAGAAGAGGTGGGCGACATGGACACCCCACCAGGTGAGTGTCTGACACACCAGCTTATGGTATTCTATGTATGGCTGCATATTTCGAGATACATTTTTTATCATATATTTTAGGTGATCTGGTTGTGGAAGGGGAAGAAACAAGCACCAGAGCCACCCCTGAGGATGTGTACGAAGCAGAGTTGGAGGAAGTAGGCGACATGGGCACCCCACCACGTGAGTGTCTGACACACCAGCTATATATATATATATATATATATATATATATATATATATATATATATATATATAGGCCTGTTTGTTTTAAAAATAAATAAATAAATAGTTTGTTGTAATATAAATAAATATATATATATATAGGCCTGTTTGTTTTAAAAAAAATATATAGATGCCTGTTTGTTTTATACATATATATATATATATATATATATATATATATATTTAAATAAATACATAAATAAATAATATATAGAGGCCTTTTTGTTTGAGAGAGAGAGAGAGAGAGAGAGAGATCAGTCCCGATCACGGCGCTCTTCTGATACAGAGCAGTAGGCAGCAGTGCTGCCTACCAGTGCCCACCAGCATCACCCATCAGTGCCCACAGTGCCACCCATCAGTGCCCACAGTGCCACCCATCAGTGCCCACAGTGCCACCCATCAGCACCCACATCAGTGCCACCCATCAGCATCCACATCAGTGCAACCTATCAGTGCCCATCAGTGTCACCTACCAGTGCCCATAAGTGCCCATCAGTGCCGCCCATCACTGCCCATCAGTGCCACCCATCAGTGCCCCCCATCAGTGCCGCCCAACAGTGCCCCCCATCAGTGGTACCTATCAGTGCCCATCTGTGCCACCTATCCGTGCCACCCATCCGTGCCACCCATCAGCGCCCATCAGTGGCCATCAGTGCCGCCTTATCTGTGCCCATCAGTACCGCTTTATCTGTGCCTATCAGTGCGGCCTTAACTGTGCCTATCAGTGCCGCCTCAACTGTGCCTATCAGTGCCGCCTTAACTGTGCCTATCCATGCCCATCAGTGCAGCCTATCAGTGCCCACCAGTGCCGCCTCATCAGCGCATATCAATGAAGGAGAAAAATTACCTGTTTGCAAAACTTTATAACAAACTATTAAACATGATTTTTTTTTTCAAAAATTTCCATCTTTTTTTGTTTGTTTAGTAAAAAATAAAAACCCCAGCTGTGATTAAATACCACCAAAAGAAAGCTCCATTTGTGGGAAAAAATTATAAAACTTTCATTAGGGTGCAGTGTAACATGACCGCGTAATTGTCATTCAAAGTGCGACAGCGCTGAAAGCTGAAAATTGGTCTGGGCAGGAGGGGGGTTTGTGCCCAGTAAGCAAGTGGTTAAATAATTGTGCGGGATGCAGCACGCTAGGACAATGTGATTTCGTTTGTATTCCGCCATGTGGATAGCTGTCTGAAACAGGCGGAACTGGCTGGCCAGAATCCCAAAAGCATTCTCCACAACTCTTCTCGCTCTGGCCAGCCGGAAGTTAAAAACCCTCCTCTCCGGGGTGAGAGTCTTTTGGGGGAATGGCCTCATGAAGTGCTTGCTCAGACTGAAGGCTTCATCTGCTATGAAGACAAAGGGGAGTCCTTCCACGTTATCGGCATCAGGTGGCAATCCCAGGCCACCACTCTGGAGACGCTGGTAGAACACCATCTGGGCGAAGACTCTTCCATCTGACATCCGGCCATTCTTCCCCATTCCCCATTTTGCTGAATATGAGCAGATAATATTGCCCGAAACACTTCAGAATTCATCCTGATGCTTTTGCCAGCAGTCACATCATCAATAAATACAAGAGAATCAGTTCCATTGGCAGCCATACATGCCCACGCCATGACACTACCACTACCATGCTTCACTGATGAGGTGGTTTGCTTTGGATCATGAGCAGTTCCTTTCCTTCTCCATACTCTTCTCTTCCCATCACTCTGGTACAAGTTGATCTTGGTCTCATCTGTACATAGGATGTTGTTCCAGAACTGTGAAGGCTTTTTTAAATGTTGTTTGGCAAACTCTAATCTGGCCTTCCTGTTTTTGAGGCTCACCAATGGTTTACATCTTGTGGTGAACCCTCTGTATTCACTCTGGTGAAGTCTTCTCTTGATTGTTGACTTTGACACACATCCACCTACCTCCTGGAGAGTGTTCTTGATCTGACCAAATGTTGTGAAGGGTGTTTTCTTCACCAGGGAAAGAATTCTTCGGTCATCCACCACAGTTGTTTTCCATGGTCTTCCGGGTCTTTTGGTGTTGCTAAGTTCACCGGTGCATTCTTTCTTTTTAAGGATGTTCCAAACAGTTGATTTGGCCACACCTAATGTTTTTGCTATCTCTCTGATAGGTTTGTTTTGTTTTTTCAGCCTAATGATGGCTTGCTTCACTGATAGCGACAGCTCTTTGGATCTCATATTGAGAGTTGACAGCAACAGATTCCAAATGGAATGTTTCATTTCAAATCCATTGTGATGGTGTATAGAGCCAAAAAGATTAGAATTGTGTCGATGTCCCAATATTTATGTACCTGACTGTAGATAAAGGATATTAAATGCCTTTGTGGTGTTTTTCTTGTGCAGAGAGATTCAAATGGTGTGAGCTGTCTTGTCCATGTAGATGGTGTTGGTTGTGTAGACAAGAAGTTCCGTATCTGCCTATAGGTCCAAAAGGGATAGGATTTAGTTAGTGAAATGTCTAAATGGTCACAAGAGCAAAGGCACCTTTTGAGAAGAAGTGCTGCACCCCTACATCTTTGTAGGGCCATTCGCGACTTAGAAATGAGCCTATATTTCCTGGTGGGAAGTCAGGGTTTCCTTTTAGTGTGGTTAGGGGCCCTAGAACAGAAGAAAGGGCTGTAGATTTAGCTGCCCAGAGATGGATGAATGAGTGGGTGTGTCAAAGACTCTGTTGGCCAGTGTCTAGGTATGAACCAGGAGAGATCATGAATTGGAAATCGTGAAAAAGAGTTTTCAATGCATACCCATAACTTTTTGTCATAATGAATATTCCAGTCAGCGGTTCTGGTGAGATGGCAAGCTAAATAGTATTTATAAAGGTCAAGCAAGCCTATACCTTCCTTAATTTTGGTTTTGAGTCAACCGAGTATATTTGATACATGGTGGGGAGTCCTTCCAGATAAATCTTGAGCAGGCCTTTCTATACGTCATAAAAAAGGCTGTCGGAAGATGAATTGGTATGGTCTGCAACAAGTATAAAAAGCGTGAATTTTGAGCAAGGCTGAGCGGCCAAACCATGAGACATTTAAACCTGCCCAGTCTTTTAGATCTGATTTTGTTTTGTTCAGAATTACATGAAAATTATGTTTATATAAGTCGGACAGTTTAGTTTATTCCCAGGTAAGTTATTGAAATGGACTGAATGGAAAAGAATGTTGACAACTGTCTGTGTCCTGTGGGGTAAGCAAAATGTTTAATGCATGCGATTTCTCATAATTAACTTTAAAGTTTGATAGGGTGCCAAAATATTCTATATCTTTCAACAAGTTCAGTAGGGTGATAAGAGGTGACCTCAATGATAACAGAATGTCATCTGCATAGGCGGCTACTTTAAATTCCCTGCCCCTTATCTGGACTCCCGTGACATTAGTGTTCGATCTCAGTTTGTTTAGAAAAGGTTCCAGGGTAAGGACATAAATCAGTGGGGACTAGGGACAACCCTGGCGGGTGCCGTTGCAGGTGGTGACGGCATCCAACAGGTGGCCATTTACCCATACACATAGGGTTAGAGTATAATGCCATGATATGAGTTAACATGCGAGATTGAAGTCGCTATCAGAACCTCACGCATGTAGTCCCAGGCCACTCTGTTGAACACCTTCTCGGCGTCCAACGACAAAAAAACCCCCAGAGTTTTGGATGATGTCAGCCAATGGTGGATGTTTAATGCTCTTATAGTACCTTATAGTCCCTAGCCTCTCTACCCAGGACAAAACCTACCTGGTCTAGGAATATGAGGTTGGGAAGGAGGGGTAGCATTCTATTGGCCAGAATCTTCGCATATAGTTTTATATCTACGTTACGTAGAGAGATGGGTCAATAGTTTGATACTTGACATCTTTACCTTCCTTAGGGAGGACTGTTATGTGCACATCTAACATGTGGCCTGTAGAAATATTAGGTACGGAGAGGGCATTGAAAGTCGCAATCATCTTAGGAGATAAGACATCCATGAAACATTTATAATATTGTAATGAGAGCCCATCAGGGCCTGGGTTCTTACCAGGTTTCATTTGTTTCACAGAGGTCTGTAACTCCTGTTCAGAAAGGGGGCCTTCCATCTCCTCAGCCTGCTGTTTCTTAATTGTTTGTGTGCCGTACTGGGTTAAAAAATCTGCAATTGCCTCCCTTCTTGATTCCGGGGACATTGGTTTTGTGTTTTCTGAACCTAGCTTATAAAGCTTTGAGTAATATCTCTCAAATTTTTCAGCTATGCCCTCATTAGTCGCGTGTAATGTTCCATGTCAGTTGCACATGTGGTGAATTGTAAGAGAGGTTCTTGAAGTTTGCACTGCCCTTGCCAGAAGTCTACCACTTTTATTGCCGAGCTCCTAGAATATCTTCTGACGGAGCACATGTCGGCGTTTTGTACGCTTTCCCAATTCTTCCAGCAGAAGGGAGCATGTGTGTAGTAGGTCATGCAAAGATCTTTGTGATTGTGAGTGTTTGTGGAGAGTTTCAAGTCTATGAAGTTTGTCTATTATGGTCTCGATCATTTCCTCTCGAGCCAATAATCACTCGCACTTGTGGGCCTCCCATAGTGAGATTGGGGAGACATATGGTGTGTCATTTTCCGCAAAGTATAGCTGAATTTGTGATTTGAGTCTAGAAAGATTGTCTGGGTCCTTCAATAAAGAAGGATTTAATCTCCAAGTTTTGGTTCTGTACTCTGTTTCAGAAAAGGTCAGAGTACAGGAGATTGGATGATGATCAGATAAAAACATTGGCTTTATCATTGCTTGAGTGAGGTGGGTTAAGTCTCTTTGAGAGAGGAAAAAATAACCAATTCTGGAATATTTTTGGAACGGGCGGAATAGAACGTCAAGTCTTTTCCTGTTGGGAATAGAGTGCAAAGTTAGATTCTGTAGTTGCAATCTGATTTGGCGTAAGGTTCGGTATGTCAAAGTAGATGTACCTGATGAGGTGTCTATGTTGGGATTCAGTGGCACAGTAAAGTCCCCTCCCAGGATGAATATTCCCTCTGTAAAGGTGGACAGTAAATCAACTACCCTCCTCATAAATGAAACTTGGTGTTCATTTGGACAATATATGTTAGCTAGTGTTATTGGTTATTGGAAGCGAATTGGCCTTTATGAAAACAA
>NW_027362711.1:0-19733 GCF_042186555.1 Aquarana catesbeiana
CATACATACACACACACACACACACACAGTCAGGTCCATAAATATTGGGACATCGACACAATTCTAATCTTTTTGGGTCTATACACCACCACAATGAATTTGAAATGAAACAAACAAGATGTGCTTTAACTGCAGACTTTCATCTTTAATTTGAGGGTATTTACATCCAAATCAGGTAACGGTATAGGAATTGCAACAGTTTGTATATGTGCCTCCCACTTTTTAAGGGACCAAAAGTAATGGGACAGATTAACAATCATCCATCAAACTTTCACTTTTTAAAAATTGATCATTTGCAGTTAATTACAGCCTGAAGTCTGGAACGCATAGACATCACCAGACGCTGGGTTTCATCCCTGGTGAGGCTCTGCCAGGCCTCTACTGCAACTGTCTTCAGTTCCTGCTTGTTCTTGGGGCATTTTCCCTTCAGTTTTGTCTTCAGCAAGTGAAATGCATGCTCAATCGGATTCATGTCAGGTGATTGACTTGGCCATTGCATAACATTCCACTTCTTTCCCTTAAAAAACTCTTTGTTGCTTTCGCAGTATGCTTCGGGTCATTGTCCCTCTGCACTGTGAAGCGCTGTCCAATGAGTTCTGAAGCATTTTGCTGAATATGAGCAGCTAATATTGCCTGAAACACTTCAGAATTCATCTTGCTGCTTTTGTCAGCAGTCACATCATCAATAAATACAAGAGACAGGGGCGTGGTCTGCCAGCGCCGGTGATGGCTGCCTAGACCGAACCGAGAGCTCGTCAACCAGGGAAGAGGAACGGAGATCCACAGGCCCACTCTCAAGGACAATTCACAGCCAACCTGCCTCCTGAACATCCGGATGCTGCACTCAGCCATGTCCGGCAAGAGAATGACTGAATACCAGCCACAGAAGATGACGGCCTTCCTCACAAAGCTCCCTCCTAAGGTCAGTCAGAGCCAAAATGGCGCCGGCGCGGCTGCGACTGACCCACGAGAGGCTTACGCGGATCTCCCTGACGGAATACAGGGAGACTGAGAACCCCACACCCCAGTCCCCTAACCATGGACAGGGAGACAACCCCATCACAGGCAGCCCGGCAAAAGCCCGAATGGGGATGGATCCGCCGCCGCTGCTAGCACAAATTGAGGCCCAGGCTTTTCACCACTTCCAAGCCAACCAGGCCTTACTAACGTCCATGGCCTTCCTTCAGGCGACCGGTACTCGACACCACTCTAAAGGACATGCTGCTTTTGCTCCAGTCCTCACTAATAAATGATGTATCCTCACTATTCACTAAGTTATCCACAGAAATGCATGCAATGGATAACAGAGTATCCCACTTAGAAAACAGTATGGAGGAATGCACCACTACTGTTAATGGCATAATTGATGCACATGAGGAAATGAAAGAAGAGCAATTCTGGGTAAGGGCTTAATTGGCAGATTTAGAAGATAGATCCAGGAGAAACAATATAAAGCTCAGAGGAGTTCCAGAATCTATCCTGCCAGCAGACCCCTCTAACTATGCCAAAGAGCTCATGCACGCGATCCTCCCAGACGCTTCGCCCAGGGATCTAATAGTCGATCGTATCCACAGAATTGCTAAACCCTCTCACCTAGCAGCCTCTGTCCCTAGAGATGTACTAATGAGGGTGCACTTCTTCCACATAAAAGGAAAACTACTTACGGCGGCCAGGACCAGCTCACCGCTCCCTGGACCATATGAAAGTGTACTACTATTCCTGGATCTTTCCAAATACACATTACAATTGAGAAGACAACTCAACCCGATCACTAAAGGCCTTCATAACCACAAGATTCAATTCAAATGGCATTACCTGGCAACACTGCTTATAACGTGAAATGGCACCTCACACATGGTCAAAAGCCTAAACAAAGGCATGCAACTGCTTCACACTTTATTCTTGATCCCCCAAGGGAACCTAACCCGATGTTGAAACAACATGGCCTGCATGCCCCACGCTGCACACATGGAAAAAGGGACGCCTGATCCGACATGCAACCATACATCCTATTGGGCCTACACATCCACGAAACGGATCCTCTTCCTGGCTAATAGCCTTCAGTTCTCATTCAACTAGTTGATAATTGACAGTTGTTACCCCCCAGAGTGGAGTAGGCGATTCTCAATCTTCACTTCTCCACACATTGTTCTACCAGGTGGCAACCCCACCCTAATCAATATTCTACAAGTTCCAATTTTTCCTTTTCTTGCTTATTTTTCTCATTGTCCAGTTTTTTGTTTTGTTTTTTTTCTTGGTTATCATTGCTGTATTGCAACCACTGCTCTGAACTTCTAGTGAATCCTCAAACGTGCAACATGACCATCGGAGACTACAACCTACGACAAACACCAGCATCTTAGTCCTTGGATGCCGCCATTGACATCCAACTGTGAGTGTTTTTTTATTGTGCTTAGCCGACACACCCCGCACCAACAGTCATGCCAATCACAGTATTATCCCTCGATGCAAATGGGCTTAATCACCCGGCAAAAAGACACTCCCTTTGGAAAACAGCCCTAGACTTAAAATGCGACATCCTGTGCATGCAAGAGATGCATTTCTTATCTACCGCTGTACCCCTTTATCCTCACAAGCAATTTCCCCATGTCTACTCAGCCCCTTTCTCTGCAAAAAAGAGAGGAGTTTTAATAGCAGTGAAAGACTCAGTCTCCTTCCACATGAAGCAAATTGTATTAGATCCTGAAGGTCAATTTATTATTCTTGTATGTTCCATCAACAAAACCGACTACACAATAGTTAATTTATACACTCCAAACGCCAAACAAATGCGATTTCTCAGAAAGATAATGCAAACTGTTCAAACCCTTAAACAAGGTCACTTTATCGTCTGTGAGGACTTCAACCTTGTACCAGAGGTACACCTAGACTCCACCACAGCAACAAAGCGCAGGGAATCCCCCCTGAAAAGATTTATCGCCACCCATGAACTATATGATACATGGCGCTGTCACAATGGCAAAGAGAGAGACTACACATACTTTTCTCCTATGCATAAGACCTATTCACGGATAGATCTCTTCCTCACAGATAAATGGTTACTCCAGAAAATAAGCGCATCTACAATCCACACCACGACTTGGTCGGACTATGCCCCTATCACAATCTCTATATCTGACACGTCAAATAAAAAAAAACACCTTTCTCTGGAGAGCAAATAACTATATTTTACAACATCCTTCATACTCTCCAGAGATAACTGAACATTTAACTGAATATTTCTGTAGCGGGCACCTACTTTTAGGTAGATGACCCTTTTTGCTAGCTTTCTATGTCAGGTAAATTTAGACAGGCTTGTGCTATTACAGCAGGCCGGTTGTTGTCAATTTCCATTTGAGTGGTAGGTAGTTTATGTGATAGTCTTGACCAATCATTGATTTGCTTGGTTATGCCCGGGACTCTCATATAAAAGTGGGGTCACGTGGTGTCCGAGAGAGTTTGTGTCCAGTCCTGCTCTGAAGAGGGAGAGAGCCAGTCTGGTTCCCGGAGGGGGAGGTGGAGGGCTTCCCCTCTGGGGAGCCAACTGAGCTTCACCTTTGCGAGAAGGGTGAAGAATCGATCCTCATGGAGGAACTGACGACATCTTACAGCATGTAGTCACTGATGTTGTTGGCCGCCCCTGCGTGGAGGGGAGCAGGCCACAAAGGAAAAGAGGAACTAAGAATCATTGGAAGGAAACTGGGTGATCGATCGCTTAAGAGCGACACACGGGCTATTGATCAAGTGAGTGAAAAGCCCAAGGGAGGGGTACTGTCCAGAGGCTGAGGGATGTTGGTACGCAAGTCAGCAAGACAGGTGGTTGTGGCCTGTGACTTTGGGTTCAGCATTGCCCCGGATTCCAATCAGTCAAGCGGGAGAGGTAATTCAGAGTGACTCTTTATCATTTACTCTCTATCAAAAATCTACTTCCATCTTCCCTGATAAAGTAATCATCCAGTTTTGAATCACTATCACCCTCAATGCTATGAGTCTTTGCAAGTGAAGCAAAGGAAAAGATCAGAAATCAACCAAAGATCATCTCAAAGAAAGTCCTTCTCCCATCCCAGTTTATGTTGATGAATAAAGCATTAAGAAAAAGCATTAAGGACTGTGACTTTTAAATCTATGGGCTGCGAGGGTTGAGTGGTAAACGTGAATTACGGATATAACAAATATTCAGCGGCTCCTTTGGGGGTACGTGCTACATGTGGGGGAGTCGTCCGGGATATCTGTTTCACGTTTGCCGCTAACTATCTCCCATAGCAATGAAAACCTGCATTTTTGTGACTGTTGTCAAGATAGCCTGCAGTACAACAGTACCTACCATCGGGGGTCGCTGGGGAGGACTTTGAAAATGTACAGCTACAGTTCCTCGCGCGCTGAACCAACTAGTGGGGGGTGGAGCCACACCCCAGAGGAAAAGTTTCTTGATGTTCAGCGTGCCACGCGCCAGAGTGAGACAGACGGAGGAACATGGCGGAAGGTGTTGGGAGTACACTTGCCATGCAGCGGCTATCTGATTTGCAGGACTGGGTTTTGATTGACACCGGTGTTCGGTTGGAGCTAACCGGAGGACTGGCGTTGGGAGTGATTGACAGAGTAGAGAGGCTCTGTATGCTGTGTCCTGGATGTCGGAGGCCTACAGTTGGAGTCACCGCCTGGGCTCAGTGCGGACATTGCGGTATCCAGTTAACACGATTGGGACCTGTTCAAGGTCAAATAGAGGTCAAATACTGTGCTGCTAATGTTGCAACGGGACTTTGTCTGCCGCAAGAAAGGAGACCCGTCGAAGCGTCTTATGGAGAAACGCCGCGTTGGACGGAGCTACGGGACCTGACGTCACCACACACCAGCTGGGTAAGCCTTGCAGCAGCCAAGCTGTCCGTTTTGCAATTTTCTGCTCCCATCTTGATGTCAGTCATCCATGAGTTTTAATAAAGAACTTTTATGTACTTCACTATGGAAGTTTTTTCTATCCTCCTTTCAACTTGGTAACGAGTGATCACACAGAAGCAAAGTTTGAGATACGATACTCCAGTGTCAGTGTTCGTGAGGAAAGTGGGGCGGATTCCTAACCGCAGATGCAATCAGCTGTTTGAGCCCCGACATCAGCAAAACCCTGGAGACACCTGACAATACACAATAACATCGGTTGAGGTGAGAACATCCCTGTGCTCAGTAACAAGCTTAGGCGGATCTGAAGCCGGCAAGCAGCCATTCCTGCCTGAAATTTGGCACCTGTAAGGCTCCAAAGACCCCCCGTAATAGGGGTCCAACTTTTCTGGTAAGCGGCCCCCCCTTATGTTACTGATTTGCCAGCTTATATCACCTTGTCAGCAAGTTCAGCCACTGAGCCCGGGTTCACACCTATGCGAATTAGATGCGGCTTACACCGCATCTAATTCGCAGGACATTTTAAAATACATTCATATGAATGCATCTGGTTCACATATGTGCGTTGCATTCGCACTGCGCATTGCACAAAAAACGTGTGCGTTTTTTGGGCATTGCGGTGCGAACTACAAGCCTATTATCTCCTATGGGAACGCATCTGATTCGCAGATGCATTGCGTTCTGAACAAGGATTTTCTCTTTCTCCTCACTACACCTCCCCCTCTCCCCCCCCCCTCCCTCCCCCTCTCCCTGCTCTCTAATCCTGAGCAAAAACGCAATGAATCCGTTGAACAGGAGATTGTTATCTCCCCAGTGAAACCTGAGCTTCAATTCACACCGCACAAGTGTGAAACCAGGCTGAAAGGATTAGCCATCCGACTAACACAAAGAAGGACTTTTATTTATTATTTATCAGTATATATTTTTTTTAGTTCATTTTTGATACATAATTTTTGATACATATTTGTGTTTGATACACCATTTAACAAATTGCTATTTATTTATTTTTTTATTTCTTTTGGGAATTCACTTATGTAATATGTATTTATTTTCTGTCACTTTAGTAATGTTTTAAAAAGGCTTGAGTTGAAGACTCACATTAATCATCAAGACACCAGTAGAGCACCCAGGACCGGATTTCCCACAAGGCCACCGAGGCCAGGCCTCGGGGCGGCAGTGGTACAGGGGCGGCGCCGCCCCCCACACTAACATCAGCATGCAGTGCACCCGGGCGCCAGAGAGGTGGGGGCGCTGAAGCGCTAGAGTGCTCCTCTCCCTCCTCCTCCTCTCTGTGTCCAGACTGAGGCGGCTCCCTCCGCAGGTCACCGCCGCCACCGCTGTGTTTTTCGCTGCTCAAGCCCGTCCCCCCTCCCTCCTCCTGTCAGAGAAGGAGAGCAGCCGCCGAAGATCGGAGCGGCTGGTCTCTGTGCGGCGGGGGGGGCGTGTTCTCCTCTGTCTCTCACTCCCGCCCAAGCCTGTGCCTGTCTCCATCTGTTCTGTTGTACACACTTGGAGGGGAGGTTGTCCTGGGGGGTCTGTACTAATGGAGGGGGGGTTGTCCTGGGATGTCTGTACTAGTGAAGGGGGGGTTTGTCCTGGGGGGTTGTACTAATGGAGGGGGGTTGTCCTGGGATGTCTGTACTAGTGAAGGGGGGGTTTGTCCTGGTGGGGGTCTGTACTAATGGAGGGGGGGTTGTCCTGGGATGTCTGTACTAGTGAAGGGGGGGTTTGTACTAATGGAGGGGGGTTGTCCTGGGGGGTTTGTACTAATGGAGGGGGGTTGTCCTGGGGGTTTGTACTAATGGAGGGGGAGTTGTCCTGGGATGTCTGTACTAGTGAAGGGGGGGTTGTCCTGGGGGGTTTGTACTAATGGAGGGGGGTTGTCCTGGGGGGTTTGTACTAATGGAGGGGGGGTTGTCCTGGGGGGTTTGTACTAATGGAGGGGGGGTGTCCTGGGGGGTTTGTACTTATGAAGGGGGGGGGTTTGTCCTGGGGGGGTCTGTACTAATGAAAGGAGGGGCGGTTTGTCCTTGGGGGGTCTGTGCTAATGGAGGGGGTGGGGGTTGACCTGGGGGGGTTTGTACTAATGGAGAGGGGGTTTTCCTGGGGGGGTTTGTACTATTGGAGGGGGGTTTGTCCTGGGGGGTCTGTACTAATGAAGGGAGGGGTGGTTTGTCCTGGGGGGTCTGTACTAATGAAGGGAGAGGTGGTTTGTCCTGGGAGGGTTTGTACTAATGGAGGGGGGTAGACCTGGGGGGGTTTGTACTAATGGAGGGGGGTTGTCCTGGGGGGTTTGTACTAATAGAGGGGCGTTTGTCCTGGGGGGGGGTTTGTACTAATGAAGGGAGGTGGGTTTGTCCTGGGGGATCTGTACTAATGAAGGGAGGTGGGTTTGTCCTGGGGGGGTCTGTACTAATGAAGGGAGGTGGGTTTGTCCTGGGGGGGTCTCTACTAAGGGAGGGGGGTGGGTTTGTCCTGGGGGGGTCTGTACTAAGGGAGGGGGGTTTGTCCTGGGGGGGTCTGTACTAATGAAGGGAGGGGGGTTTGTCCTGGGGGGGGGTCTGTACTAATGGTGGGGGGTTTGTCCTGGGGGGAGGGTCTGTACTAATGGAAGGGGGTGGTTTGTCCTGGGGGGGTCTACACCCAGGAAAGTACACCCAGGGCTCCAGAGGGAGAGGGCAGTGCTGAGGGAACACCATGAGAGAGAGAACCCCGCTGCCCTGCACCACCAGAGGGAAAGCCACACAGCCTGGCGCCATCCCTGGCGGAGAAAGGACTGGAGTAATTGCAGGAATACAGATCTGGGTGCTACCCAACGGAGTCGCCACGGCAATTCAGAGTGAGCCGACTCCTGATCAGGGGAAGCATTGCTGTATCGCTGGGTCAGGTGAGAGGGCCGATCGGCCATTATCTACTAATGTCCATAGGAACTGCAGTCTCTGACCATCTGCTGTATCATGTCTGCCGTCTCTGACCATCTCCTTTACTATGATTGCAGTCTCTGACCATCTCTTGTATCATGTCAGCAGTCTTTGACCGTATTATGTCTGGGGGCTCTTTCTGGTGGTGTGTGTGGGTGTGTGTGTGTGTGTGGGGGGGGCGGCATTGAAGGGCCCGGCCTTGGGGCGGCAAAGGGAGTAAATCCGGGCCTGAGCGCACCTGAATTTATTTATTATATATGGCACAGAACTAGATATTCAAGTTCTTTTTTTGGGTTGCAGCACTTTATGTCTATAATTGTTTGTTCACAGTCATTGATTTTATTATCAATATAGGGGAAGGGAGATAGCGCAGATTGTGCTGGGTTTAGGATTTTGTAAAGATTTGCCTAGACTCTCTAGATTCCAGAGAGAGGTTCAGCGAAAGGTAGCTCAAGAATGGGGCTTTGAATACCCCTATGTCCCAGAACAAATTATGGACATTGTGGAGAGTTCCCGGGAGACATGGGAGGATGAACTTGTGTGGGACTATCTTCATGTTCCCAAGCCAAGAGGACACCTGACAGTGAGGTTTGGGTCCGGTTCAAGGATATTCATCGGGAGTGGAAGCTTGGAAGAGCGATTCACAAAGACAGAGTATTAGTGGTAAAGGCTGGACAAAATACCCGCAGTTACTCTATCTCGGTGAGAGGACCAGGAGATAGTCGAAGGAGGTTGCCTGACCCGAGATATTATTTGTGAGCAGGATTGCCGTCCACTCTGCACTGTACATTCCCTATTTAACATTACCACATTCTGCACTATGTAAGTCATCTCAGACTGTATTAAACCACACCCCTTTAAGCCAACGCCCAATATTTTATGCAAATTGTAGCACCCTCTAGTGGTGTAGGTGCTACAGTGAGAGTTGTTTGTGTAGGTAAATTTTAGGCCGGCCTTGCTGGCAGCCAGGCCTGTGTTTTTGCTTGATTTGGACTGGGAGTGGCTCAGGGTAGAAGCTGGGTGACTCACAGGCAGCATCACCAAGACCTCCTTCTTCTTTCCAGAGCTCTCTAGAAGGTTCTGGAAAGAGAGGAAGAGAGGGGAGGTGGAGCTGCCTGGGGTATTCTGAGGAGCCCTGATCAATCCCCAACTTGGAATTGGCAGGGGGCAGGCCTCCTCAAATACCCAGGGTCAGCCCTGTTTGGGAGAAGTTGTCAGGTGGAAGAGTTGGAGATGGAGTACTAAGGCTGCTGGGGCCTTGAAGGGAGCTCCCCAGTCGGGGGGGTGACCTTGGGCCTGGGCTCGGGTGTGGATAGGGCTCTCCAAGAAAACGTGGAGGTTTCCTGGACAGGAGGCACAGGAGGAGCAAGAGAGGACAGAGGGAGAGAGTACTGCCGGGTAAGTCTCCAGGGAGATGAACAATCGGTTGCAGCCAAGAGGGCTGGTGAGTGGCATGCACAGCGGGGAGGACTGGAGAGGAACACCTGAAAGCACTGGCACTGCAGTCGGAGATGGGTGCAGAACCAGAGGAGAGGACTGTGGTGTCGTGGGCAGTGGAGTTGGGCAGCTGCAGCCAGGAGGGCCGGGAGGGCCTGAAGAGGGTTGACTGGGATCAGTAGCCGCATGTGGGACAGCTAGTACGAGAACTTACTCTTTTCTTTTTGCTACACCATAGGGGCCTGCGGTGCCTGCCTATAAAGGGCATTTGCTTTAGGCCTGGCTGGGCCTAAAGTGTTAGCTAGTCTGGAGAACAAAAGAGAGGAAGCGATGTGCAGGAGGATAAATGGAGTGATGTATATACAGGATATATACAGAGTCCCAAGTTCCAATGTTTGATCACCTGGGCATCTCATGAGTCCCCATCCCTATCCAAGTTTAACCGCTAAGCCACCGCCCACCGTCATATGACGGCTGGACGAGGCTTCTGTTGTTCTGGGAGGACGTCATATGACGTCCTCGCCCTCCCGAGCCACTAGGAGGCGCGCGCGCGCCGCTGCGTCACTCGGGACCCGGTGCGCGTGCCCGGCGGCCGCGATGTCCGCCGGGCACCCGCGATTGCCGGGTAACAGAGCAGGAGCGTGGATCTGTGCATGTAAACACAGATCCACGTCCTGTCAGAGAGGAGAGGAGACCGATGGCGTGTCCCTTGTACATAGGGACAGCGATCGGTCACCTCCCCCAGTCAGTCCCCTCCCCCCACAGTTAGAATCACCTCCTTAGGTCATACATTAACCCCTCAAGCGCCCCCTAGTGTTAACCCCTTCCTTGCCAGTCACATTTACACAGTAATCAATGCAATTTTATAGCATTGATCGCTGTATAAATGTGAATGGTCCCAAAAATGTGTCAAAAGTGTCCGATGTGTCCGCCGCAATATCGTAGTCACAATAAAAATTGCAGATCGCCGCCATTACTAGTAAAAAATAAATAAATAATAAAAATGCTATAAATCTATCCGCAATTTTTTTTTACCAAAAATATGTAGAAGAATACGTATCGGCCTAATCTGAGGAAAAAATTTGTTAAAAAAAAAAAAAAAAAAATTGGATATTTATTATAGCAAAAAGTAAAAAATATTGTGTTTTTTCAAAATTGTCGCTCTTCTTTTGTTTATAGCGCAATAAATAAAAACCGCAGAGGTGATCAAATACCACCAAAAGAAAGCTCTATTTGTGGGGAAAAAAATGATAAAAATTTAATTAAGGTGCAGTGTAACATGACCGCGCAATTGTCATTCAAAGTGCGACAGCGCTGAAAACTGAAAAATGGCTTGGGCAGGAAGGGGGTGTAAGTGCCCTGTATTGAGGTGGTTAATATTCCCTCAATAAAACAAACAAAAACAAAATGCAAGGACTGCTTTATTGTCTCTGAGGAATGAAAAAACGTGTGCCTGGCTGGGCAGGGTAACAGACGGACCAATATACTCAGCAGCCTCTATGGGGGTACCACTACACAATTTAAGCCACACCCACATTTCGCAGTGGCTGTGTCATGTCCGCACACTCTTTGACCAACTCCTGTATCATGTTCGCACGCTCTCTGACTAACTCCTCTATCATGTCCGCACGCTCTCTGACCAACTCCTATATCGTGTACACACACTCTCCGACCAACTCCTGTATCATGTCCGCACGCTCTCTGACCAACTCCTGTTTCATGTAAGCACACTCTCTGACCAACTCCTGTATCATGTAAGCACACTCTCTGATCAACTCCTGTATCATGTCCACACACTCTCTGATCAACTCCTTTATCATGTAAGCAGAGTCTATGATCAACTTCTGTATCATGTGGATGGATGGATATGGGATATGATAGGATGGATGGATGGATGGATATGACAGGATGGAGATATTTGGGTCATATTTAGACAGCTATGATTTGGGCAAAAGGTGGGGATGGGAAGAGACATTGTGGTGCAGGCTGGGGAGGAGGAATTTAATGATGTTTTTACAAGAAAATATAGACTTGGCATGAGCAGTCAGGTGACATGGGTAAGGACTTGGTGGGAGCAGTCAGGTGACCCGTGTAGGGACTTGGTGGGAGCAGTCAGATGACTCATGTAGGGACTTGGTGGGAGCAGTCAGGTGACTCATGTAGGGACTTGGTTGGAGCAGTCAGGTGACTCGTGTAGGGACTTGGTGGGAGCAGTCAGGTGATATGAGTAGGGACTTGGTGGGAGTAGTCAGGTGACACTGTTAGGGACTTGGGTGGGAGCAGTCAGGTGACACTGTTAGGGACTTGGTGGGAGCAGTCAGGTGACCCGTGTAGGGACTTGGTGGGAGCAGTCAGATGACTCATGTAGGGACTTGGTGGGAGCAGTCAGGTGACTCATGTAGGGACTTGGTTGGAGCAGTCAGGTGACTCGTGTAGGGACTTGGTGGGAGCAGTCAGGTGATACGAGTAGGGACTTGGTGGGAGTAGTCAGGTGACACTGTTAGGGACTTGGGTGGGAGCAGTCAGGTGACACTGTTAGGGACTTGGTAGGAGCAGTCAAGTGACACTGTAGGGACTTAGTGGGAGCAGTCAGGTGACTCATGTAAGGACATGGTGGGAGCAGTTAGGTGACACTGTTAGGGACTTGGTGGGAGCAGTCAGGTGACACTGTTAAGGACTTGGTGGGAGCAGTCAGGTGATACTGTTAGGGACTTGGTGGGAGCAGTTAAGTGACACTGTTAGGGACTTGATTGGAGCAGTCATGTGACTCGTGAAGGGACTTGGTGGGAGCAGTCAGGTGACACTGTTAAGGACTTGGTGGGAGCAGTCAGGTGATACGAGTAGGGACTTGGTGGGAGCAGTTAAGTGACACTGTTAGGGACTTGGTGGGAGCAGTCAGGTGACTTGTGTTGGGACTTGGTGGGAGCAGTCAGGTGACTCGTAAAGGGACTTGATTGGAGCAGTCATGTGACTTGTGAAGGGACTTGGTGGGAGCAGTCAGGTGACACTGTTAGGGACTTGGTGGGAGCAGTCAGGTGATACGAGTAGGGACTTGGTGGGAGCAGTCAGGTGACACTGCTAGGGACTTGGCGGGAGCAGTCAGGTGACACTGTTAGGGACTGGGTGGGAGCAGTCAGGTGACACAGTTAGGGACTTGGTGGGAGCAGTCAGGTGACACTGTTAGGGACTTGGTGGGAGCAGTCAGGTGACTCGTGTAGGGACATGGTGGGAGCAGTCAGATGACACTTTTAGGGACTTGGTGGGAGCAGTCAGGTGACACTGTTAAGGACTTGGTGGGAGCAGTCAGGTGACATTGTTAGCGACTTGGTGGGAGCAGTTAGGTGACACTGTTAGGGACTTGGTGGGAGCAGCCAGGTGACTTGTGTTGGGACTTGGTGGGAGCAGTCAGGAGACTTGTAAAGGGACTTGATGGGAGCAGTCATGTGACCCGTGAAGGGACTTGGTGGGAGCAGTCAGGTGACACTGTTAGGGACTTGGTGGGAGCAGTCAGGTGATACGAGTAGGACTTTAATGATGTTTGTACAAGAAAATATAGACTTGGCGTGAGCAGTCAGGTGACACGGGTAAGGACTTGGTGGGAGCAGTCAGGTGACCCGTGTAGGGACTTGGTGGGAGCAGTCAGATGACTCATGTAGGGACTTGGTGGGAGCAGTCAGGTGACTCATGTAAGGACTTGGTTGGAGCAGTCACGTGATTCGTGTAGGGACTTGGTGGGAGCAGTCAGGTGATACGAATAGGGACTTGGTGGGAGTAGTCAGGTGACACTGTTAGGGACTTGGGTGGGAGCAGTCAGGTGACACTGTTAGGGACTTGGTGGGAGCAGTCAAGTAACACTGTAGGGACTTGGTGGGAGCAGTCAGGTGACTCGTGTAAGGACATGGTGGGAGCAGTTAGATGACACTGTTAGGGACTTGGTGGGAGCAGTCAGGTGACACTGTTAAGGACTTGGTGGGAGCAGTCAGGTGATACTGTTAGGGACTTGGTGGGAGCAGTTAAGTGACACTGTTTGGGCCTTGGTGGGAGCAGTCAGGTGACTTGTGTTGGGACTTGGTGGGAGCAGTCAGGTGACTCGTAAAAGGACTTGATTGGAGCAGTCATGTGACTCGTGAAGGGACTTGGTGGGAGCAGTCAGGTGACACTGTTAGGGACTTGGTGGGAGCAGTCAGGTGACACTGTTAGGGACTTGGCGGGAGCAGTCAGGTGACACCGTTAGGGACTGGGTGGGAGCAGTCAGGTGACACTGTAGGGACTTGGTGGGAGCAGTCTGGTGACTTGTGTAGGGACATGGTGGGAGCAGTCAGGTGACACTGTTAGGGACTTGGTGGGAGCAGTCAGGTGACACTGTTAGCGACTTGGTGGTAGCAGTTAGGTGACACTGTTAGGGACTTGGTGGGAGCAGTCAGGTGACTTGTGTTGGGATTTGGTGGGAGTAGTCAGGTGACTCGTAAAGGGACTTGATGGGAGCAGTCATGTGACTCGTGAAGGGATTTGGTGGGAGCAGTCAGGTGACACTGTTAGGGACTTGGTGGGAGCAGTCAGGTGACTTGTGTTGGGATTTGGTGGGAGTAGTCAGGTGACTCGTAAAGGGACTTGATGGGAGCAGTCACGTGACTCGTGAAGGGATTTGGTGGGAGCAGTCAGGTGACACTGTTAGGGACTTGGTGGGAGCAGTCAGGTGATACGAGTAGGGACTTGGTGGGAGCAGTCAGGTGACACTGTTAGGGACTTGGTGGGAGCAGTTAGGTGACACTGTTAGGTACTTGGTGGGAGCAGTCAGGTGACTTGTGTTGAGACTTGGTGGGAGCAGTCAGGTGACTCATAAAGGGACTTAATGGTAGCAGTCATGTGACTTGTGAAGGGACTTGGTGGGAGCAGTCAGGTGACACTGTTAGGGACTTAGTGGGTCAGTCAGGTGACTTGTGTAGGGACTTGGTGGGAGCAGTCAGGTGACTCATGTAAGGACTTGGTGGGAGCAGTCAGGTGACTTGTGTAGGGACTTGGTGGGAGCAGTCGGGTGACATGGGTAGGGACTGGGTGGGAGCAGTCAGGGACAGATGTAAAAACTTGGTGGGAGCAGTCAGGTGACACTGGTAGGCTGTAAGCTTTGAGCCTATTCAGCCTTACTGGGTGTAATCTATGAAAAGTGAGACATCCACCCCTCCCCCACATAACACATCCTTGTGATCAAAATGAATGCTGCAACTGTGATCAGGTGACCTCAGACACACACACTGCACCATAACAATAATCCAATCACTGGAGCTACTCCTCTGCCCATCTCTGAGTAGATACAGCTCCCCTAAATCAAATAATTTGTCTGTGTGTCCTCTGCTGCCCATCCTGTGAGTTCAGTGCACTATATATACATTTTCTCCTCTCACACTGATCTGTGGATCACACCCCATCATGAGAAACATCCAGTCAAAACTCAGAAAAGGCACCGCATGACTTCAGCATGCCCAATCATGCTGAGGTGTGGAGCAGCCAATCCTGGGAGAGCTGGAGAAGAAAGGAGGGGGATATAAAGTACACAGAATGCCTCTCTCAGGGTCTTGCATGAGATAAGGAAATCATCTGTCTGTCACAGCAAGGGGGAAGAACTGACTCCTATTTCTCCATGTGTCAGTTTTTATTTACTGAAAAGAGATGAGGATTGCTCAGAGTTGGATTAACCCTTCATGGCAAGACTGGGCACAGATTAAATTAAATCCTATACTCTACAAGGTACAAATTTTAATTAATTTTTTTTTTAGGGGTTTACATCCACTTTAATCTCAGTGTATCAACTGAGGCAGTTCACTTCACTGGGTATATGTGAGGGTTTACATCCACTTTAAGTGGGCTTGAGTTGAAAAATATTTTTTATAAACATACATGAATTCAAAATAAGCATATCCATGTTCATGGTTCTATCAAAAGAAAAAGTATATATTAGGGTTGTCCCGATACCAATACTAGTATCGGTATCGGCACCGATACCGAGCATTTGCCCAAGTACTTGTACTCGGACAAATGCTCCCGATGCTTCCGCCGATACCTGGAAGTCAGCTGTGATCGGCGCATGGGGGAGTTACAAGATTCTCCCCCAGAGGCTTTCAGCAGCTTTAGTGACATACAGCGGTGATCGCTCACCGCTGACTGTCACTGCATCCTCCTCCATGCCCCCTCCGTTCCTCTGTCCCCCTCCGCTGTCCCCCTCTGTTCCTCTCTCCTTCCCTGTGTCTCTCCGCTGTCCCCCTCCGTTCCTCTCTCCTTCCCTGTGTCTCTCCGCTGTCCCCCTCCATTCCTCTCTCCTTCCCTGTGTCTCTCCGCTGTCCCCTCCGTTCCCCTCTCCTACACTGTGTCTCTCCGCTGTCCCCTCCGTTCCCCTCTCCTTCCCTGTGTCTCTCCGCTGTCCCCCTCCGTTCCCCTCTCCTTCTCTGTCCCCTCCGTTCTGCTGTCTCTCTCCGCTGTGTGAATGGACAGAGTCAGCTGACTCTGTCCATTCACATAACTGAAACATTGTAATCTCCTGTGATTACGATGTGTCAGTTTATGAATGGAGAGGAGCCGCTGTCTTCTCTCCATTCATTCTCAGTGCAGCTGAGGCTGCAGAGAAAGGGACTGGGGAATCTCTATCCTCGGTCTCTTTCTTTGTCTCAAGGGGGAGATATCAGAGGTCTGTTAAGACCCCTGATATCTCACCAAAGCCCCCCAACAGGGCTGATTAAAAAAAACAAAAAAAAAAAAAACAAAAAACATATAAAGAATAAAAAAAATATTATTGTAAAAAATAAAAATTGTAAAAAAAACACCAAAAAAAAAACACACACATACACCGTTCACCCCCCCCCCCCCCCCCCCCCCAAAAAAAGAAAACACTGTTAAAAAAAACAAAAAAAAAAAAACCACTGTCACGTGACATTAAAAAAAAAGTATCGGTAATCGGTATCGGCGAGTACTTGAAAAAAAGTATCGGTACTTGTACTCGGTCCTAAAAAAGTGGTATCGGGACAACCCTAGTATATATCATTTGTTTTAATTTGACAAGCTGTGACCCAAACAAGGTCTACGAATTATTTTGACATATATGTTTTTTATATTCTATTTATTTAACGTCATTTTTTGGGCAGATAATTTTATGCTACAGAACAGCATGGCCAAAGCAAAATTAAAGGAATGGCTTAAAACTAATAACGTCATTTAGGCCTGGTGGTACAGTAGCTTTTAGGCTATGGATCCATTTGGTTTCACGCTGCAGGACTCGTTTATTGAAGACCCCACCTCTTTCCTCTTTATAAACTCAATCAAAAAGTCCCACATGTCTGTCAATGGGAGACACCATTTTCCCAATTTGAGACATAATAGATATGATCATGGAACCTTTTTTGAAATGGACATTTTGCCTTACCTATATAGAAGGAACCACAGATGCATTCCATAAGGTAGGCTATTCCAATTGTGGTACAATCTACATCATTCTTAGCTACAAAAGTATTTCCATTTAATAAAAGGACATTCAAAACAAAGTCCGCATTTAAATGTCCCTGGCTGTCTGTGTTCCACTTGTACATATCAGCCTCATGGTCTCATCACCACTCAACAAGTACCTGAATTTTTGAAGAACATCCTGGACTTGTGAGTGGTGATGGGTTTATCTCATAATAAATTGAACTATGTCAGAGTACATTTTAAAGTTTTTTTTTCCATATAGCAAGTCTGTCCGTGATTGACCTATTGCTTTCTGGTGGGCTCTTTTTAACCATTTCCATACCGTAGTACGTCATATGACGTCCTGGGCTTTCATTGTGGATATCAGAATGATGCCTGCAGTTACAGGCATCACTCAGGTATTTTTTGCAGCTGGCGATTCCCTGTACCGTAAGAACAATCATTGTGGCTGTTTATCGTTCTTACAGGCAGTGCCAACCGCTGGTGCTTCTACCGGCTCACCCGATCGACGAGCCAGAGAAGGAATCCACCAGTGCTGGAAGGTAGCCATCGAGAAAACCGAGGCACAGATGGTACCCGGCAGTCTCTACGATTTTTCGGAGACCCGGGTGCGACGTTATGATGTCACATCACGTCCGGGCCGGCAGAAGTAAACAATGCCAGGGACTCAGCTGGAAAGCCTGAGATTGTTTTTTTTTTTTTTTTTTGATCTCAGGCTTTTCAGCCTGGAGGAGAGATGTGGGGTCATATGGACCCCAATCTCTCCATAAAGAGGACCTGTCATGCACTATTGCTAGATATGTACATCTCTTGTAAAAGGAATAAAAGTTATAAAAAATATATACTTTTTAAGAGAAAATGTAAAAATAAAATAAAGAATAAAAAAAAAATAAAGCGCCCCCGGCCCCACTTGCTTGCACGCAGAAGTGAACACATACGTAGGTCGCGTCTGCATATGTAAACGACGTTCAAACCACACAAACGTTAGAATGAGAGCAATGATTCTAGCTCCAGACCTCTTCTGTAAAGCCTCGTACACACGATCGGATTTTCCGACGGAATTGTGTGTTGACAGACTGTTGGCCTAAAATCCGACTGTTTGTACGCTCCATCGGACAATTGTCAGATTTTCCAGACAAATGTTGGATGGCAGGCTTATAAATTTTCCACGGACAACGGTCTGTTGTCAGATTTTCCAATCATGTGTACACAAATCCGTCAGACAAAAGTCCAAAGTACAAACATGCATGCTCGGAATCAATGCTCACCAAACACAACATTAGCAGAAGGTGCCCAAAGGGTGGCGCTAAAGAGCTGAAGAACCACATAGTACGTCACTACATTTATGTTTGTTGGCTGACAATTGTGTGCCGTTTGTATGCAAGACAAGTTCTTGGCCAATGCCCTTCGGACAAACGTCTGACGCTTTGTCTGCGGAAAATCCAATCTTGTGCATGAGGGTTAACTCTAACCTGTAAAAATCTTAAAGGAGATTTTTAAGTACGGAAGTTTGGCGCCATTCCACTTGTGTGCGCAATTTTAAAGTGTGATATGTGAGGTATCTATTTACTTGGTGTAACATCCTCTGTCACGTTATACAAAAAAAATGGGCTAACTTTACAGTTTTTATTTTTTTAATTAATTTTTTTACTCAAGAAAGTGTTTTTTTCCCAAAAAATTTGGTTTCAAAAATTGCTTTCCAAATACCATGTGACATACAAAGTTGCAACAACCGTCATTTTTTTTCCCTAGAGTCTCGCATGTTCACACTATTACGAATTGAATGCAGGTTTTTTCCGCATCCAATTCGCATGACAGGAGACTGCGACCTGCTCTCAATGGAGCTTGTTTACACATGTTCACGATCAGGACCGGATTTCTCACAAGGCCACCGAGGCCAGGCCTCGGGGTGGCAGTGGTACAGGGGCGGCGCCGCCCCCCACACTAACATCAGCATGCAGTGCACCCGGGCACCAGAGAGGTGGGGGCGCTGAAGCGCTAGAGTGCTCCTCTCCCTCCTCCTCCTCTCTGTGTCCAGACTGAGGCGGCTCCCTCCGCAGGTCACCGCCGCCACCGCTGTGTTTTTCGCTGCTCAAGCCCGTCCCCCCTCCCTCCTCCTGTCAGAGAAGGAGAGCAGCCGCCGAAGATCGGAGCGGCTGGTCTCTGTGCGGCGGGGGGGGGCGTGTTCTCCTCTGTCTCTCACTCCCGCCCAAGCCTGTGCCTGTCTCCATCTGTTCTGTTGTACACACTTGGAGGGGAGGTTGTCCTGGGGGGTCTGTACTAATGGAGGGGGGGTTGTCCTGGGGGGTTTGTACTAATGGAGGGGGGTTGTCCTGGGGGGTTTGTACTAATGGAGGGGGGTTGTCCTGGGATGTCTGTACTAGTGAAGGGGGGGTTGTCCTGGGGGGTTTGTACTAATGGAGGGGGGTTGTCCTGGGGGGTTTGTACTAATGGAGGGGGGTTGTCCTGGGGGGTTTGTACTAATGGAGGGGGGGTTGTCCTGGGGGGGTTTGTACTAATGGAGGGGGGTTGTCCTGGGGGGTTTGTACTAATGAAGGGGGGGTTTGTCCTGGGGGGTCTGTACTAATGAAGGGAGGGGCGGTTTGTCCTTGGGGGGTCTGTGCTAATGGAGGGGGTGGGGGTTGACCTGGGGGGGTTTGTACTAATGGAGAGGGGGTTTTCCTGGAGGGGTTTGTACTAATGGAGGGGGGTTTGTCCTGGGGGGTCTGTACTAATAAAGGGAGGGGTGGTTTGTCCTGGGGGGTCTGTACTAATGAAGGGAGGGGTGGTTTGTCCTGGGGGGGGTTGTACTAATGGAGGGGGGTTGTCCTGGGGGGGTTTGTACTAATGGAGGGGGGTTGTCCTGGGGGGGTTTGTACTAATGGAGGGGGGTTGTCCTGGGGGGTTGGTACTAATGGAGGGGGGTAGACCTGGGAGGGTTTGTACTAATGGAGGGGGGTTGTCCTGCGGGGGTTTGTACTAATAGAGGGGCGTTTGTCCTGGGGGGGGTTTGTACTAATGAAGGGAGGT
>NW_027362712.1:0-19286 GCF_042186555.1 Aquarana catesbeiana
CAACGAGCAGAGGTGGACTGATCACCTGTCAGTTGGAACCTGCCTAGTTAAGGCACCAACCTCACTTGGCTGACTAAAGCTGGTCATACTAGACGAATTTAGTTTGAACGTTTGTTTTTGGAATGTTTGTTCAAGTGTTTTGATAGGAACAAAATATAAAAAAGGAGCGGTTCAGAATTTTTTTTTTGTTCCTAGAATCAAATTTCTAACAGTATATGTGGTTTTTGTTTGCGAAATTTCATTCATTCCAAAAGCAAATATTAAAAGCAAACTACATTTTCCAAGTACTTTTGGACGACAGTTGTCAAGTCGCTTTTATTGACTGCATTGAAGAGCTTTTCCAAAACACCATCTATGCGAAAGACTTCCAGTATATGGCCAGCCTAATGCAGAGCTAAAAAAAAAAAAAAAAAGGCAAAAAACACTTTTGATAGAGGTTTTACCATCTATCAGATTTTTTTCCCCCCACTGTGTACCAATGGGGAGATTTATCCTCAATTCCTGTTCAGTAGCCAAAATAGGAAATGAGAGGAAGTCCCTACAATGTGAGAAAATCCCTGGCTGTCACCAGAGATAGAGTTGAGATCATCTTTCACTTGAACAGGAAACAGGACAGCAATAAAAATAAAATAATTCCTCTCTACTCTGTCCAATACTTGTAAAAAAAACTCCCCCCCCCTTTAGTTACACTTTAGAGGACACTTCTTTACTGACCACAAAATGTATGGGAGCATTTCCTTCCTGCCCCTCAATGTAAGGGTGGCATTTAGTTAGTGACCAAGTACAAGTTGTTACAAAATGACTACTCTTACTAATGTACTGCAAGCTGGAGACAATTCAAGCAAGAGTTCCCCAAAACCTGAAAATGATCCCATCTGTTTCTCCTTGGTATAAGGTCAAGGAAGGCTGACTTGGACAATCCTGGCACTATGGATCAGTTAGGCAGGATATAAAACGCATCCTCCTCCAATGTCAGCCTGGCATTGCTCACCCAATCTCTATTGGCAGACTAAATCTCTGTCACTTGTACTATTTAATGTCATGATCTCATTAGATGCCAACTGATAGTGTCACATAAGAAGCCCACGCTAGGCTAGTCACGGGATTAGCTCAGAGATCCCTATGCAGCCAGACACACTTGTGGGCTTGTTGAGGGGGAACATCTGCCAAACATCTGCCACACTTACTTTGTCCTGTTTGCTGTCCTCCAGCTGGGGGGCCACAGCTGTGGCAGGTGGGGACTTGATGGCACTTCCTCCAGTGCTGGAAGAGTTTGTGGCAGTTGGGTTAGTGCTGCTGGTGGGACTGGATGCCCCCTTGTCCCCAGTGTCCACCTTGATGAGCCTGTGCTTTGGGGACACATACTTGACATCAGGAGAAGGAGAGGATGGAGACTGGGCAGTAGAGGCAGGAGGAGCAGAGGGCACAACAGAGGAGTTCGCTGAGGAGCAAGTTGTAGTAGCACCAGGAGAAGTAGTAGTATAGGGGTCCTCGAAGTCCCTCTCCTTCTGCAGCTTGTAGGCAGTCAGGATATCGGGCTGTCCGGCGGGGGTGGCAGGGAATTGGAGTCCGGCGGAGTGCAGGTGGTGGTGATGGTGGTGGTGATGGGACTGACCCCCTCCTCCTGCCTGGCACTGCCGGTAATCCGGTTTAGGAGGGGCAGGAGGCGGCGGCTTGGAGCTCTTGAAGCCCAGGTGCTCCTTGATCCATTTGGCCATGCTGCCGGCGCATTGCTGTCCCGTGCTGGAGGCGGCTGGGGGGCTTCCTCGGCTACTCAGGCTGCCGCGGCTCGGCTCCGCTCGGTCGATCCTGTTGGGCTCCGCTGACTGCTGCTGGGCACCGCTGGCTGGGACAGAGGAGTGTCCGCTCAGCAGCATGAGAGGCGCGGGGCAGAGTCAGGGAGAAGCCGGCCAAACAATCGGGAAGTGAAGGAAGCGGCGTGCGGAGCAGCTGATCCGATGTGTATGAATGAGCGGAGTGTGGCCGGAGCACGTTATATACATACACACTACACACTCCGAGCCGGGGGGGCCGCCTGCGCCATCTACTGGCCGCCAACCTCACTCCATTCACAGCTTTCTTCTACAACTCCATACAATGTTCAATATTTATCATTCCACACTTACTTCCGATGGCTTGTGTTTGTGTACTATAAAAATACTAAACATATAAACATATCACTGATCAGCCAGAATATTATGGCCACATTATATATATATATATATATATATATATATATATATATATATATATATATATATATAATCTGATTAGAATGACACCTGGTGGGATATATTAGGCAGCAAGTGAACATGTTGTCCCTGAAGTTGATGTGTCAAAAGAGGGAAAAAGGGGCAAGTGTAAAACACCGTACCGCCATCAGAATATTGTACAAAAAAAAAAAAAAAAAATGCTGCCTTCGAAGGGATCATACTATAATCTGATCATTAGTACACAGCTTATGTCTGAAAATTTCCAAAGTGATAAACACAAAAATATTCCTTGTATGATACCAGATTGTATGATTTCATTTAACCACTTGTCTACTGCGCCAATTTCACCCCCTTCCTGCCCAGGACAATTTTCAGCACTGTCACATTTTGAGTTGGTCATGCAACACTGGCCCCTAGTCCCCTACACTCCCCTAGTCAGTCCTACCCCCCCTACAGTTAAAACACAGTGAGAGAACACAGTTAACCCCCTGATCACCCCCTAGTGTTAACCCCTTCCCTGCCAGTGTCATTTACACAGTAATCAGTGCATTTTTATAGCACTGATCGCTGTATAATTGTCAATGGTCCCAAAAATGTGTCAAAAGTGTCCAATTTATCCGCAGCATTATCAGTCCCGATAAAAATCGCAGCTCACCGCTATTACTTTAAAAAAAAATATATATATCATAAATCTATCCCCAATTTTGTAGAAGCTATAACTTTTGCACAAACCAATCAATATACACTTATTGTGATTTTTTTTTACCAAAATTATGTAGAAGAATACATATCGGCCTAAACTGAGGTAAAAAAAAATGTTTTTTTGAAAAAAAAATTGGGATCTTTGTTATAGCAAAAAGTAAAAGATATTGTGTTTTTTTTTCAAAATTGTCTCTCTTCTTTTGTTTATAGCGCAAAAAATAAAAACCACAGAGGTGATCAAATGCCACCAAAAGAAACAAAAGAAAGCTCTATTTGTGGGAAAAAAATCACATTAATTTTGTTTGGGTAAAGTATCACACAACCGCGCAATTGTCAGTTAAAGTGACGCAGTGCCATATCGCAAAAAATGGCCTGGTCATTGAGCAGCCAAATCTTCCGGGGCTGAAGTAGTTAATCACCACTGGGTTTTTTATTTTTTGCTAAACAAACGAAAAAAGACTGAAAATTTAGGGGAAAAAATGTTGTTATAAAATTTTGCAATTTTTCTTCTTCACTGATGTGCACTGATGAGGCCGCACTGATGGGTACTGATGGACACTAATAGGTGGCACTGGTGGGCACTGATTGGCAGCACTGATGGGCACTGATAGGTGGCACTGATTGGCAGCACTGGTGGGACTGTACTGATATCAGGACACTGATAATCAGTGCAATGATTATCAGTGCCGATGTCCCTTTAAGGCCCCTTTCATACTCGTGCGACCTGAAAGTTGCATGTTTTTGCCACAATTTTTGCTGCAACTTTGCCACGATTTTGCCGCAACTTTGACAAAACTTGAAGCAATGCCTGCATAATCTTGAGGTTTATGCACCTCAAGTCTCATCACAGTCAGACCAAAGTAGTGCAGTATGATTGGTACTCATTGGAAATCATGGGATACGACTTATCATGCGACTTTGCAGTCCCAGGACAAGTTGCATAAGTGTGAAAGGGGCCTAACACAAGCCGGCTCTCTTTTTCTCTCCTCACACTGTCAGCATCAGGAAAGAAAAGCAGATAACCAGCTTGTGTTTACTTCTGTGCTCAGTTGTCATTGGACACAGCTGATCACGTGGTAAAGGGCTGCTGTGATTGGCCCGTTACCCCGATCTGTGTACCCCGTAGCTGAGTCCGAAAGTTTCTAAAGTCTAAGCGCCCGCGGTGCATTTTCGATATGGAGACTAGCATGCAAAAAAAAAAAAACGGATGATCATTCATCCGATAATCTCATTGTGTGTACTAGGCTTAAAGTGTTACTAAATCCACAACCATAAAATCAGTCTGTATATGTAGTAAAGCATGCTTGTTATACTCACTGTGGAACCTAAGGGGTTAATCTGGCACATTGTGTAAAAAGGCTGTCTTCTCTGATCCTCCTCTTCTTCCACTTTCTCCAATCCATCTCTTGATAAGACAGAGTCACTCTGAACATGCTCAGTTTGGTGTGTATTGTTAGAGAGTTTTCTTTCTTTTTTTTTTTTTTAAGGTGATCAGCCCAGGGCCAATCAGCACTCTCCAGACAGAGGGTCAGGGGTTCTACAGGCTCATAGGACAGTCAGAGGAGAATGAAAACTACTCTTACAAGCTTTAACTAGACATTGATAGAAGTCACGAGACTGCTATATACTGCTGATGAGAAAAGATATTTAGCAGTTTATAATCATTAAAATAATTGCATTTCCATGTTCTGTGTACTATGGGAGACCAGATATAGTGAATGCAGGGTCCTGGGTTTAGTAACACTTTAAAGATTTGAGTGACTTTGACAAGGGCCAAATTGTAATAGCTGGATGACTGGGTCAGAGCATCTCCAAATCTGCAGCTCTTGTGAGATGTTCAGGGTCTGCAGTAGTCAGTAAATTGAGGAAGGAAAGCTGGCGAACCTGCATCAGGGCTATAGGAAGCCAAGTATCACTTGCACTTGGGGAACGTAGGCTGACTCACGTAGTCCGATCCAATAAAATAGGTATTGTAGCTCAAATGGCTAAAAAGTTTGTTTCTAAAGCCTAAACATTTTTTACCTTAAAGTGGTTGTAAACCTTCACATGTACCAAGTGAAGTGAATAGCCTCAGATGATACATAGAGATGAAAAAATACTCCTACATAAGTTTTACATGTAAATCCGCAGTCTTCTCTTGCCTACACCCCTTCAAAAGGGCAGAAAAGTGTTTAAAATCTTTCCTCATCTGTCAGGAGTAGGGATGAGCCCAATGTTCGAGTCAAACATAATTTCGGCTCGAACATCGGGTGTTCACCCATTAGCTGAATTTAGAACATTATGGAGCGTTCGCAGGAAATTTTAGCGCCCGTGGAACGCCCCATAATGAACTGCGAAATCGCAGTGCATTGACGGCTGCTGACCTGCATACTTTGGCCAATCACAGCACGCTCTGCTGTGAGAGCCATGATGATCATTGCTCAGGGGGCACGCCCCACACTATTTATGACTGGCCATACATAGTGTAATGAATGAGAGCAGCAAAATTACATTTCTAAAGGAAAAAATGTCATTTAAAACTGCTTGCGGCTGTAATGTATCGCCAGATCCCGGCAATATACATAAAAATCATTGGAAAAAAATGGCGTGAGTTCCCCCCCAGTTCATTACCAGGCCCTTCAGGTCTAGTATGGATATTAAGGGGAACCCCATGCTAAAATATAAAAAAAAAATGGCGAGGGGTCCCCCCCTAAAATCCATACAAGGTCCTTCAGGTCTGGTATGGATTTTATGGGGAACCCCGTGCCAAAATTTAAAAAATGGCGTGGGGTCCCCCCCAAAATCCATACCAGACCCTTATCCGAGCACACAACCTGGCAGGCCGCAGGAAAAGCGCCCCCCCCCCACCCTCGTGAACCGTACCAGGCCACATGCCCTCAACATGGGGAGGGTGCATTGGGGTCCCCCCCAAAACACCTTGTTCCCATGTTGATAGGGACAAGGGCCTCTTCCCCACAACCCTTGCCCAGTGGTTGTGGGGGTCTGCGAGCGGGGGGCTTATTGGAATCTGAAAGCCCTCTTTAACAAGGGAACCCCCAGATCCTGCCCCCCCTATGTGAATGGGTATCGGGCACATTGTACCCCTACCCATTCACCAAAAAAAGTGTCAAAAAAGTAAAAATGACAGTTTTGGAGAAGTCCTTTTTAAAAAATAAAAAGTGTCCCGCTATATCCATCAATCTTCAATCACAGCGCAGATGGTCCCTAGAAAAAAAAAAACAAGGAAAAACTCTGCCTCGATGGGAGGCATCCCCGCGACTGCAGCCTTTTCACGATGACAGCTGTTATATAGCTGAGGGCGGGGCCACCTGGTGATGTAAACGGGTGACCCCACCCTCCCTCTGACGTCACGTGATGTCACATGACATCAGAAGATGGCTGGATCACCCAGTTACGTTATCTGGTGGCCCCGCCCTCAGCTATATAACAGCTGTCATCGCAAAAAGGCTGCAGTCGGCTAGGACGCCTCCCGTGGAGGCCGAGTTTTTCCGTTTTTTTTTTTCTTGGGACCGTCGGACGCTGTGATTGAAGATGGATGGACATCGCGGGACACTTTTTTATGTTTTTTTAATAAAGTAATTGTCAAAAAATGTCTCCTGTCATTTTTACTTTTTTGACACTTTTTTTGGTGAATGGGCAGGGGTACAATCTACCCGATACCCATTCAACCCATTCACATAGGAGGGGGGCAGGATCTGGGGGCTCCCTTGTTAAAGGGGGCTTCCAGATTCTGATAAGCCTCCGCCCGCATACCCCCAGAAGAGAAGAGGGCCTTGTCCCCATCAACATGGAGGCAAGGTGTTTTGGGGGGGACTGCAAAGCACCCTCCTCATGTAGAGGGCATGTGGCCTGGTACGGTTCTGGAGGGGGGGCGCTCTCTCGCCCCCCTTTTCCTGCCGCCTGCTAGGTTGCATGCTCGGATAAGGGTCTGGTATGGATTTCGGGGGGGACCCCACACCAGTTTTTTTTTTACATTTTGGCGTGTAGTTCCCCTTAAAATAAATGCCAGATCCAAAGGGCCTGGTATGGATGTTTAGGGGGGGAGGCCCACGCTGGGTTTTTTTAGCGTGGATTTTACCTTAAAATTTATACCAGTCTGGTATGGACTGGGGTGGGGGGAACCCTCGCTGATTTTTTCATTGATTTTTCATCTATATTGCCAGGAGCCGGCAATACATTACAGCGAGCAAGTTTAAAATAAATTTTTTCCTGTAGATATGTAATTTTGCTGAGGCATGTTCTACACATCACACAGATGCACCACTTTACAAGCAGACACTGGGACCCCCCAGGCATGATATTTGAAGGAATATTTCATTTTTATTGTTTCATTTTAAGCATTATTAAAATCACTGCTCCTGAAAAAATGGTTGTTTTAAAAACTTTTTTTTGCATTTATGTACGTCCCTTGGGGTAGTACCCAGGTCCCCATACACTTTTTATGGCAATAACTTGCATATAAGCCTTTAAAATAGATTTTTCATGTTCGTGCCCCATAGAATTTAATAGGGTTCGCATGTTCACTCAAACTTTTTGCCTGTTTGCATGTTCTGGTGCGAACCGAATCGGGGGTGTTCGGCTCATCCCTGTTTAGAATCACTTTAAAGCTGAACTCCAGGAATGATCTGTATTGCATACTTATATTCGTCCAGCTTGGCACAATGTAAGTATGAATATCTAAATAAATATCATTGGTGGTGGAAAAAAAATTCCCTGCAGTTGCATTCACTTGTATTTTTGCAGTGAATACAAGGAATTTCTGATTGGGAGAGGTGAAGATTGTCACCCCTCTTCTCCACCTTGCACAATCAGAGAACGCCTTGAGTTCAGTAAAAAAATACAAGGCATGTGTTGAATGGCTGTGGCGGCCAGCAAGTGGTCCCCAGTGGTCAGTGTTGAGAGGGTCCGTCTCTCACATAGAACCTAAGCAGAGCCCACAAGAACGCAGCTAACACTGTAGTAGCATCAACTACAGTGATTGTCAGCTTCCCCATCAGGAAATACTGGGGGCCATACACACACAGTCCGCCTTAATAGGATTTTTAATGGTTGCAATTTTTGCTCCATCCCTTATGTGGTTATTGCCACTGGCGGTCTCTGAGTGTATGGTTAATCGGCGTCCAGACATTGTTATGTGTTTTGTTTGTTTTCCCCATTTTGTTAGTTTGTCCATTGTCACCTCCATTTTCAGTGTGGAACTCAACAAATCATAAACCAGTGTGCGTATCAATTATCTACAGATAACTTTACTTATTCATATTTGGATATTTAATATTAATAAACATATTTTTGTATGCTTATCTCAGACTATAGTATTGCCTTTTTTCTGCCTTAGTAGCCGCTTTCTTTTTCGGGATGTCCACATCTGTAGGTTCATCCAATCCCTCTTTTTGCACTGTATGCATACTTACATTTTACCATACTGAACCATTGATATCAGTACCGGAACAATACCATACATGTTCATTTGCAAAGCACCTTGCAGAGTGGCAGTGGTTGCCCATCTGAATGAGCCCCTAACCCTATTATGCTGTATTAGGCTCTGTTTCCACTACTGCGACTTGTTTTGCGACTTGACACATGTCAAGTCGCATGACAAGTCAAAACCCATGTATTTCAATGGTCCCCGTTCTAATTGGTGCGACTCAAGTCACAGCGTCTCCAAAAAAGGTTCTTGCACTACTTTGTTCCATCTTCGGTGCGACATGTTCTCCATAGGTAGGTATTAAGTCGCAATGCAGTCGCATGTACATGTCTGACACCGCGACTTTGTTGCGACTTCCACGGAAGTCTGCGGAAGCACATGATCTCTGCTCCTCCCAAATACATCACTTCCTATATTGATGTACATGAGTGTGGAAGACAGGAAGGGGAAATAACTAAGCAGGATAAGGAATGACATCACTCGGGCTAAATCGCAGAACATCAAAGTCACTTTTAAAGTCGCATCAAATCGCAACATAAATCGCATTGTAAAGTTGCAGTGTAAATCGCGCGACTTTGGGGACGCAATAGTGGAAACATAGCCTTAGTGGTCAGTGTCAGAGTTTACTAACCGCTTCATGCTGCATTTTGAAGGGTTTAATTCACGCAGCCACTGGCCACCAATGTGGAGTCATGTTTTAATAGCACTGCCATTGACCACCAATGTAGGTGATATTATTTCAGTCACTGGCACCAATGGTGGAGGTTATTATAGTGGAAATTGGCACCAATCCTAGGGGTTATTTTTGCAGAAACTGGAATTCATTTGTAATAAACTGGGAGGGGGGCACATAGTTTGCAATTTTAAACCTGGGCACTAGATGACTTTGTCCCAGCACTGATTGCAAGTTTGCATTACAACCAATTCCAGGAAAATAGTTTTAAGGCTAAAACTGTCATTTTTAACTAGGATGTAGTAAGTAATACCTGGAAAACTAAAGTCAGTTTTTGACTTCAGGTCCACATCCATGTCAGCAGTAATCAACAAATACTACCAGTTTGGTAATCACCCTTTCCCACAAATACCTCTACTTGTCACTGACCTCCTCTCCATCTGTTCTCTCTGCAGTGAGAGTGTAAGCAGTATACAGAAATCTATAGTCTCAGTTTCTGTACACCTTCAATATAGAAGGGGATATCATTACCTAATCCAAGCCTTCCCGCATCTGGTAACAAATGTGAGAAGAACTTCAGTAAATGATTCTTGACACTTGTTTGGTATTTACTTAATGCTCATTCATGTCCTCTTCGAGAAAGATGTGGCATCCATTTGTCCTGTTCTGTTTACAAGCTTTGTCTGTAACATCTCTGTGTTTTCACATGCTTAAGCTACATTTTCACCTTTTAGCGGAAAGTGTTAAAAAAATCTTGTTTGCTACACGAAGTGACTAGAAACAAATATAAAATGCATGTAAAACACAACATGATACTGCACAGCATGCCATATCTATATGAAAATAATTTGAAAAACAAAGATGAAACTCTGCTAAAAAAATGCTCCTTTGTCTGTTATTCTTTCCTGAATGTCATAGCCCAAGCCTTGTGTGTATGCTTGTTCTATGTCTGAGGTTTGTTAACCTGCATATTTGATTGCACATTTACATAACTTGTATATCATTTAAGGACAAACTACATACATCTTTTAAGATTTATACCAGATATTCTCTAGCAGGGTCCTCCTCCAGAGGTTGTTAGAGGTTCTTTCAGCTGTGACTGGTTGACCTCTCATTTGATGATGCCTGCATAGTTCCCAGCCAGTGCCCCTTGGCAGAGCCATTGGCATGACCCCAATTATCTTTTTGGCTGTCTGTAAAGGGGACATAATGACCACCAATGTAAGGGTGGCATACTTCCCAATGACCCCAGATGAATTCATCTTGGCAGGAGTTCCCTGAGACCATATTGTGGAATTAAATGTGCAGGTTAACACATTTCAGGTGTAGAACAAGCATGTACACAAGGCTTAAGCTATAATCTCCAGGAAGAAATACCTAACATGAGTTTTATATAATATTCTATAAACATTTTTATATAGATTTTTCCCAAACCTCTATTTCATGCTGTGCAATAGTACTGCTTCAGGTTTTACATAAAGTTTACTTGTGTTACTATTCAATCAGTGTAGCAGTCAGGAATTCTTTTTCAAGGCTAACTTCAGCTATTGCACCATATTACATGTCACACCTGTTTTTAGGGTGTAACATGTAACATGGTGCAAAGGGGACCCCCGGGCCCCCAGTTGTTCAGGGGTTCCTCTTACTTGCAGCTGCTGTAACTTTTGACATTTTTGCAGCTGTGCAGAGCTGTGAATGAATGAACTACAAGTCCCATCTTCCACCGTGTCACAAATAAGTACGATGATAACCACAATTGTAGTACATTGGCGCTTCTTCCAGCTCTCTAACCAAATGTCCATACTGCAGAACAGACCTGGGGCTGGAGGCAGAGTCTGAAAGAGCCTGGCATCACACCCACGTTCCAGTGATCATAGGCACAACGTTTTTCTGGCTTGCTGGATTATTTGCAAAAACAATAAATAAATAAATATATATATATATATATATATACACCTGTCTATATAAGACCTTACAGCTCACAGTGCATGTCTGAGCAAATGAGAATCATGAGGTCAAAGGAACTGCCCAGTCTGAAGTCCTGAGCATCTGGAGAAGGTTTTCGTCCAGGATATCCCTTTACTTGGTCGCAAACAGTCGTTCTGTCCCTGCAGCTGAAAAACACCCCACGGCATGATGCTGCCACCACCATGCTTCACTGTTGGGACTGTATTGGACAGGTGATGAGCAGTGCCTGGTTTTCTCCACACATACCGCTTAGAATTAAGGCCAAAAAGTTCTATCTTGGTCTCATCAGACCAAAGAATCTTATTTCTCACCATCTTGGAGTCCTTCAAGTGTTTTTTAGCAAACTCCTTGCGGGTTTTAATGTGTATGTGTATATGTATATATATATATATTTATATATATATAGCCAAGTCCCGGATCTCTCCAGGCCTAATGGTGACCTCCAGATTAGGGACAGCTGACGGCCTTCTATGTAGAGTGGGTTACGAGGCATTGTGGGTGCAATGCAAGGTAGATTAATGGGTGCCAGACACTTCTTGAACGCAAAGAGATTTATTGTCTCTTTAACAGAACTGAGGGAGAGAGGGTTAGGACCAGGACACCCTTTAGCAGTTGCAATGTTAATTGGCAGACTCTGAGATCTCTACAGGTAGCCATGCAGGGAAAGGCATCCAGCAAGACACAACTGCATGAGTAGGATCGCTGTCTCCTATGGCAATAGTCTTGTAACAGTTTATATCACAAGTTGTAACAAACTTTACTTCCTCTACAATCTCCTCTTGTAGATCATCACTCAACTGAGCTCCCAGTCTCTCTCACTAGACTTGCTGATCCACTGCCACTGGATCCCCTAATCTCCTTCAATCTTCTCACACAGTATCTTCCTCAAGCGTCACCCCTGCGTCCCTGCTGGGTCCCTAGCTTGGCACTCACAGATACTCCTCAAGTATCACCCCACTGGCCTGCTCGGTCGCTGGCTTGACACACAATACTGCTCTGTAAGTGTCACCTCCACTGGCTGGGTCCCTGGCTTGGCGCCTGCTGAAGTTTCCCAATTCTTCACCGTCCCCAGTTGGTGAGAACACTGCTTTGGTACTTGCTTCAGCTACTCACAGTGGTCCCCGGTAACAAGGTAGATGGTCCCTTAGTGCCAACAGCTTCCCCTCTACCTCCAACCATGACAGGTTCTCCGGCCGGCAGAACCGTCACTTCTGGTTGGACCGCAAGCCGCAGTCTCAACCCTACGCTGCTCTCTTGCTTCTGGATAGGCCCCTCAGACAGCCTAGCAGCCAGATGCCCCTGGGATAGGCCTCAGGTCTCTGGCCTAGCAGCATACTACACCACACGTCCACCCAGACATCTGTCCAGGTGACACAGAACCCACGATCACCTGACTCCACCCAAATAAATAGGCTCTCCCAGCAGGCCAAGGGACTGAAGAAAATCCCTGCTCATTGGCTGAGAGACACCATATACTCCTAATCTGTCCCTGCAATGCCCTTGTCTTATCTAATGTCACTAGGTACCTGTCCACCTAGCAACAGAAGAGAGAAGTGCAGCAACTCCAGAATAAGGGCAAAGTCAGTTGACCTCCTAGCAATTGGCCAAGGTAACTATCATTTGGCAAATACATTTAAGAGCAACCCTGCCTAAACATCAGGGTGCTACATCCTCCCCCTGCCCAGGAAACTACGTCTCGGGGTTTGCAGAAAAAAATAATAATTTAAGCCCTCAAGCCTGAGAGCGAATGTCCTGGCAAAAACTGGGATGGGTGGGGAAACAAGGAAAGGATTAATAATAACAACAATACACATGGCATGCCACATGTATTTAACATACATAACGTATACACGAGTAAGTGGTAGTTCACACAAGGGCGAATAAATAACAGGCATTATTTATATACAATTTTTCATGCGACGTACCACCAAGACAGGCAAGGGTAACTTATGCAAACAGTAGCCTACATCCTAACTATCTATCTATGCACCTAGCGACAGAAGAGAGAAGTGCAGCAATTCCAGAATTAGGGCGAAGTCAGTTGACCTCCTAGCAATTGGCCAAGGCAACTATCACTTGACAAATAAATTTAAGAGCAACCCTGCCTAAACATCAGGGTGCTACATATACTGTATATATATATATATATATATATATATATACATATATATATATATATATATATATATATATATACATATATATATATATATATATATACATATATATATATATATATATATATATATATATATACATATATATATATATATATATATATATATATATATATATATATATATATATATATATATATATATATATAAATATATATATATATATAAAATATATTTTTCCACTAATATACAGTATGTGCATTTATTATTATTAAATATTAGTTTTTTTTGTTAAAGGTGGACTTTAACACTTTGCATTAAAGGGTGAGAATATAACCTAATGCCGCGTACACACGATCGGAATTCTCGTCGGAAAAAGCTATGATGGTTTTTCCAACGGAATTCCGCTCAAGCTTGTTTTGCATACACACGGTCACACCAAAGTCCGACCGTCCAGAACGCGGTGACGTACAACACGTATGATGGGACTAGAAAAGGGAAGTTCAATAGCCAGCGCACCATCCTTTGGGCTTCTTCTGGTAATCTCGTGTTTATCTCGTGTTAGTAGAAGTTTGGTGAGAGACGATTCACGCTTTTCAGACTCCTGCTTTTTCAGATTGTTTTACTGCTGTTCAGTTTGTGCTTGTGGTTTGTATCTGGTTTTCAGTGCGTGAAGTCAGTTCATATCTGTTTTTCAGTGCGTTCTTGTCCAATCGTTACTGATGTTCAGCTCGCTCTTCACAGGCCTTGCTGTTCTTCAGTGCATTCTGTTTAGTTCGTTTTGACCAGCTGACCATTTTGAAGCCATGTTGTGGGTACCTGCTCGTCGTAGAGTTCATGCTGTGCGGGGGCTTGGTGTTGGGCTTCTAGCTTTGACCCAAGCCCAGTCCATGAACAGGGCGAGGAGGAGTTCATGGACCAAGAATTGGTTGCTCCAGCGTGACCAATTCTCTCATATGCCTTTGTTGCGGGAGATCCAGGAGAAGAACCCTGATGATTTCAGGAATTATCTCCGGATGATGGACCCCATTTTTCACCGTTTGTTGGCTTTGCTGTCCCCTTATATCAGCAGGCAGGACACCTGCGTGCAGCAAGCCATCACTCCCGAGCAGAAGCTAGTCGCCACGTTGTGGTACTTGACGCCTGGGAGAAGTCTACAGAACCTCAAGTTCTCGACAGGCATCTCCCCCCAGGCTCTGGGGATCATTATTCCAGAGACCTGTTCTGCTATAAATCAGGTCCTGCCAAAGGACTATATTATGGTAAGATTTCTCCTTTAACATCACGATATATGTATTTAATGTTTGCTAATATATTGTATTTCTTTCATCATTCCCTAATTACCATGATTGTAATGTGCTGTGAATGTCCCCTTTGTTCTCATGCATGCTGGAATTTTTAAAAGTTAGTTTTTTATCCTTCATGCATATTTGCCTTCACATGTTATCCTGGGCCCATATCAACCTAGCCTAGTCACTTAACAATGTATTTGGTCAGCTCCATTGTAGTGCTTTACCCTAAACATCCCCTAAAATGTGTCCAAATGTTATTTGTGTCCTTAAATTCAGGCAGAGTGCCAGAGGCTTTTTTTTTGGGGGCCCAAAATCATTTGGAACCTTCCCTCCCCCCAACTGATAAGTCAACTGATACCAATCCTCTATCTGCTGACTTTGTCAAACCCATACACACTATACCTACCTCTTTTGTGTTCAGATTTATGGATGAATTCCCCAAAGCATGTAGTGAAAGGGCCTGCCTGAATACTTTCAAATGGTACTGTTTAAAGTTTTGTTCTCCTATTATCTTAATAGGTAATTGCAGAATGTAAAAAGGTGCTTTCATTTGTACAGTGTGTATTCATATTTTTGTATTACGACACTTCTTACCTGTCCAGTGGGCTGCCAATAGTGTAAGTAAGGAGGGGCTGGCCAAAGTAACACACATTATTAATGCATTCAGCTCTCAATGAAGTTGAGAGGGTTACCTGTCCAAAACATACTCCCCCCTAAAATATTCCCAAGGGGCCATCAGAGGGGGTGAGGAATCTGATAAGTGGGCCTTATATTTTTGCCTTTAAATACTCCTTAAAATAAATGTTATACTGATGTTGGCCAAGAATGTTTGTGTCTAATCTGCTTGCAATGTTTATCGGCAAAATGACTTATTTTTTTTCCTTGTTTGACTCCACAGTTTCCTTCAACGCTATAGGAAAGGCAGACTGAGGCTTCCCAATTTGCCCATCGGTGGGACTTTCCTAACTGCGGAGGGGCAATCGATGGGAAGCACGTCCACATGGTCCCACCACCCCATTCGGGGTCATACTATTATAATTACAAGGTGTTTAATAGTATTGTGTTGATGGCGGTGGTGTCGGTGACATATGAGTTTTTATATGTGGACGAGGGGAGAAATGGCCGGATGTCGGATGGTGGAGTATTTGCCCGGACCGAGTTCTATCGACATCTCGAGAGTGGTCGATTGGGATTGCCACCTCCGGAGGAGAACGTGGAAGGACTGCCATTTCATCGCAGATGAGGCATTCGGTCTGGGTGACCACGTGATGAGGTCATTCCCCCAGAGGACCCTCACCCCAGAGAAGAGGGTTTTTAATTACTGGCTGGCCAGAGCCAGAAGAGTGGTGGAGAATGCGTTTGGGACCCTGGCCAGCCGGTTCTGCCTATTTCAAACAGCCATAAATATGGCGGAATACAAACTAAACCATATCATTTTTATGTTTCTGCATCCTGCACAATTTTTTAAAAAGACATAATGCAAGTTATGTTGCCTCTGTTGGGCCTGAGGCTGGACTTTCAGAAACTTCAATAATGGCCCTGGAAGTTGGTCGTCCTGGCTTGCCCCCCCAATTCGCCCGTGAAGTGTGAGAAAAATATGTAGAATATTTTACGGGTAGGGGGGCCATTGCTATGCCAGCACATTTTAAATACTAGTGCTCTTGTAGTGCCAAGTGGTTTTTCCATTATTAAATAACACCCATTGTCACTGTAAACACCAACTTAACACAAAAAATGGTATTGATCATTGAAAGAAGAAGCCACACATTGTTGAGTATAAAACCTTTTACTCCGTGCACATTCACATGTGCGTTTTATAAAACATTTGGCGGTAAAAAAACACATCTTTTTTTTCCAAAGTTTTACCTTGAAATTTATGAAAAAATACTTGATCTTGCCTTCATCAGATGAGGTGAAGTCACCCCTGTAAAAGCTAAATTTAGAAGATGCACACAAATTGTGAGTCAAAATGGGGATTTCCTTTCTGATCCCATACCTAATGTCAACATGTGCTATCTCCCATCATGGGGGATCAATGGATGTGTTTTGGGGGTGCAACCACTTCCATACATCTATTACCTGAATCTGTGGTGTCCGACACTGACCTATTGTGGTGCCAAATTCGAGCACTTCTTCTACCTCCCCTTCCTCCATATCCTGAAGTAGCACAATACTCTGCTCCCCTTCTTCAGGAGGTTCCTGGTGTCCTCCAATGGAGCGAGTCTTTTCTCCCCTATAAGAATGAAACAAAAAGTATACTTAGCACACAGATATTTGTGGACAGAAATATGAATGTGAAACATTGCTTGGAAGTGGTGTACAATTGTCTGTTTGGGCAGAGTTCCAAGTTGAAGACATGATTAATTCCCTTAACCAAGCTGGAATACTTACCTTTTTTGGACAAGTTTCACACATGGAGACACCCCAACTATCCACTGAAGCACCTGTGTGGGTCACCCTAAAAAAAATGTGCTCTGGTGTCCCACACTAGTGCTCCAGAGTCCAGATGTGTAAACAGCTGCTGAGTGTCCTCTCCTTACATTCCACTGAATCAAGTTTGCAATTCATTCTAGTTTCAAAGACATCTAGACAACAATGTCCTAAACTTCTTTTTATACAAATTATCATGGCCAAATGTAGTTAAACCTGTGTCTGGCAAAAACATCGTATTTAGTTGGCAAATGAACAATGTTTACTACGACCGATTACTGTGCCTACGAACATAAAAGTAGCCATTTTAAACTGTACAACAGTAAAGAAAAGCACATGGAGCAGCATGCAAGTAATGATAAGAATAGGAACACACGACAAGTACTTACTTTTTAGAAGCACTTTCTTGATCCTTCTATACTGATCCTGATCCCTTAATTTGAGGTCCGACCAGCGTTTCCTCAATTGCTCCTTGGATCGTCGTACCCTAAAATTCCGGCGCAGACTCCTCACAACTTTAGTCATGATCTTGGCCTTTCTCACATTTGGGTTTAGGTACGGTCCATACTTCCCATCATAGTTGGCCCTCTTCAATATGTCGACCCGACCATCTCCAACAATCTCTTCAAAGAACATATTTGAGGCCTTAAATCTCCTACTCCTGGAACGGGAACCTCGTTACTGCTATTAAGCACCTGCTGTGTCTCTGCCATGTTCCTCTCCCACTGTGAGGAAAGAGAGGGGGTGGGGAATATTTGACAAAGAACATCAGCGGCGGGCGACGCGGGCGTAGTTTCAAAGAGAACTTTGCGTACATTACAGCCTGCAAAATGCTGGAAATGGAGGAGGGCCAATGCCTCTTACGTAAGGAAGTGATGTTACAAGCCCTAAATAAGGGGTTGAGGGGCCAACTCAAAAGTCAAACCCATATTTGTGAGTTGAACCATGGCCTCCTCCAGGTCCTCCTCCTCCTCCTCCACCTCCTGCCACACCTCCAACACCACAGCCACAACCTGGAAGGAAGTGTCTAAGGAAGACCAGAGAGTGATGGCCTGGGTTCAGTCTGGTCTGGCAAAAGATGCAGGCTGTTGTATGACCACAGCCTGGGGCCAGATATGTTATCTGCTGCTGTTCCTTATCTCTTGTAGTCCTAGACCGGATTGTGCTCACTATTATAAGGACTCCTCAGGCCACCAATTTTGACTGTAAAATTATTGATGTCTGCCCTGGGGTACAAAGGCTTGGCAAATTTCACCAGTTTCTCCAGCGTTGCCTTCCTCTTTATTTTGTTATGACCCAGAATAAATGGATGTTTTGTTTTCAGAAATACTTGCCTATGTGTTTTACTTCAAAAAGGACAGTTTGTTTGTGAGTAGGCAGGTACATTTAAAAAATACAATGTCAAATTAACAAGGGACACCAACCAACCTCCTTGAGATTTACAAATACAAGATAATAATGGTGTTGTGGAAACGTGACATACAAAAAAAATAAAAAAATAGAGATCACTATAAAATAATTAAAAAAACAAAACAAAAAACAACAGGAGATCTTGATTAAAAAATAAAAATAAAAAATGACTATAAACTTAATTCTAAACATTATTAGGGAGATCAGGCTTGAAAAACAAAAAAGATTATTCAGGAGATCATGAGAAATAATAAAGAAAAAAAAAAAAATTTGTGAGAACTCTGTGTGAATATGAGCAGCTAAACTTCATTCTTATAGCATTATAGAGAAGAAGAGAATGCGCTGCATTGAAGGATTTAAAAATTTGCAGTGTGACGAATGTGCCATCTCCATTACAAACGGTCGTTTTACCAGACTGAGCAGCTCCGTCTCGTACTTGATTCTGAGCATGCGTGTTTTTTTGCGCGTCGGAATTGCATACACACAAATGGAATTTTTGGTAGAAACTTTTTCCGTCGGAAAAATTGAGAACATGTTTTTAATCTTTTGCTGGCGGAAATTCGGCCAGCAAAAGTCTGATGGAGCATACACACGGTTGCATTTTCCGATCAAAAGTTCTCATCGGTCTTTTGCTGGCCGAATTTCTGATCGTGTGTACGCGACATTAGCGTGTTATTTTCAGGGTTCCTCTGGGGTACAAAGGTTGGGAAAGACTGCTCTATACCATCCCATTATAGAATAGCATACCAGATTCACTGTGTGCTGACCAAGCAGGGATACTACCAGGTATGATAATCTTTCTACAAACAAATTAGATAAAAAAACTGTTTATTAGCTTAAAACAAAAATATAAATAAATCATAAATGTGGCAACTTTCTATTGGATACCACTTCTTTTTTTTTTTGGCTTTGTTATATTATAGGGTCACCACAGTATTACATTTTGGGTGGATAATGAATTCCTGAATCACCCACTGAGCTTTTCTATTTATCAGAGATGATGTTATCTTACTGGGCAAATCTTCAGTCCTGCACCTTCTCCACCCTGAAGTTTCA
>NW_027362713.1:0-19040 GCF_042186555.1 Aquarana catesbeiana
CTTAGCAGGTACGCCATTCAGCTGTAGCACTGATTTATTTATATTGACAGCAACAGCGTTTGCTCCCACGATACATTAATCAGCGACTCCAGCGCTGTAGGAGGTGATTTCACCACCACAGGTAAAAAAAAAAATGGTGCATGTATGCCCATCATTAGAAGTGGGTGGATGAAGGGCGGTATTCCAGTGGTGGGCATACCCACCGATCAATCTCTTTTTTTCGTTCAGTCCACAGGCTGCATGAAAAAAAGAACATTACAATGTATGCCCAACAAGGACCAGCGACGTACTGGTATGTTGCTGGACTTTGAGTGGTTATACCAGAATGATGCCTGCAGGTTTAGGTATCATCTTGGTATCATTCTTTTCAGCCAGCGGTCGGCTTTCATGTAAAAGCAATCCTAGTGGCTAATTAGCCTCTAGACTGCTTTTACAAGCAGTGGGAGGGAACATCTCTCCCTCCTACCTTCTTCCGTGGTCTTCTCTAACTCTCCTGTCCCAACAGGGAACCCGATAATGCAACTGGTGGTTCCACCAGCTGACCATAGAGCTGATCAAAGACCAGAACGGCTCCAATCCGGAAGCTACGAGCATTTCATGACTTAGGTTTCGCCGGATATAAACAGCGCCATAGGGAAAGCATTTTATCACACCGATCTTGGTGTGGTCAGATGCTTTGAGGGCAGAGGAGAGGTCTAGGGTCTAATAGACCCCAATTTTTTCAAAAAAGAGTACCTGTCACTAACTATTGCATTACATTCCCTGAGATAACAATAAAAATGATTAAAAAAAAGAAAAAAAAGCAAAATAAATAATAATAATAAAAAAAAAACCAAAACACCCCTGTCCCCCCTTGCTTACGCGCAAGGGCGAATGCAAGAGTTGGTCTGCTGTCATATGTAAACTGCAATTGCGCCATGCATGTGAGGTATCACCACGGAGGTCAGATCGAGGGCAGTAATTTTAGCAGTAGACCTCCTCTGTAAATCTAAAGTGGTAACCTGTAAAGGCTTTTAAAAATGTATGTAGTTTGTCCCCACTGCAGGTTCGTGCGCAATTTTAAAGCATGTTGTGTTTGGTATCCATGTACTCGGCATAAGATCATCTTTTTTATTTCATCAAACATTTGGGCAATATAGCGTGTTTTAGTGCATTTGAAAAAATCAATGCGCAAATGCTGTGTGAAAAACAAAAAATGCAACACTCACCATTTTAATCTGTAGGGCCTTTGCTTTAAAAAAAAATATATAATGTTTGGGGGTTCAGAGTAATTTTCTTACAAAAAAAAAATATTTTCTCATGTAAACAAAAAGTGTCAGAAAGGGCTTTGTCTTCAAGTGGTTAGAAGAGTGGGTGATGTGCGACATAAGCTTCTAAATGTTGTGCATACAATGCCAAGACAGTTCAAAACCCCCCAAATTACCCCTTTTTGGAAAGTAGACACCCCAAGCTATTTGCTGATAGGCATGTTGAGTCCATGGAATATTTTATATTTTGCCACAAGTTGCGGGAAAATCACAAAGTCGTCACTAAATGATATATTGCTCAAACATGCCATGGGCATATGTTAAATTACACCCCAAAATAAATTCTGCTGCTTCTCCTGAGTTTGGGGATACAGGACCCCGAAAACCAATCACTGCCTTCAGGCTTTCTAAGGGCGTAAATTTTTCATTTCACTCCTCACTACCTATCACAGTTTTTGAGGCCATGAAATGCCAATATAGCACAACCACTCCCCCCCCCCCCCCAAATGACCCCATTTTGAAAAGTAGACACCCCAAGCTTTTTGCTGAAGGGCATGTTGAGTATTTTGCAGATCTCACTTTTTGTCACAAAGTTTTGAAAATTGAAAAAAAAAAAAAATGTCTTTCTTCATTTTCAAAAACAAATGAGAGCTGCAAAATACTCACCATGCCTCTCAGCAAATACATTGGGGTGTCTACTTTTCAAAATGAGGTCATTTGGGGGGGGGGGTTGTGCCATCTTTATGTGCCATCTTTATGGCCTTCGAAACTGTGATAGGTAGTGAGGAGGGTAATCAAAAATTTACGCCTGGCGGTGATTGGTTTTTGGGGTGCTGTACACGGCTAGGCTCCCAAAAAGTCCCACACATGTGGTATCCCCGTACGCGGAGAAGCAGCAGAATGTATTTTGGGGTGTAATTTCACATATGCCCATGGCATGTTCGAGCAATATATCATTTAATGACAACTTTGTGCAAAGAAAAAAAAAAAGAGAAGCAGCAGAATGTATTTTGGGGTGTAATTCCACATATAACCATGGCATGTGTGAACAATAGATCATTTACTGACAACTTTGTGTAATTTTTTATTTATTTTTTGTCATATTTCAATCACTTGTGACAAAAAATAAAATATTCAATGGGCTCAACAAGCCTCTCAGCAATTTCCTTGGGGTGTCTACTTTTTAAAATGGCGTCATTTGGGGGGGGGGGGCTACATTTTGGCCTAAATGTATGACTAAAATTTAGTTTATTGGATTTTTCTTATAACAAAAAGTAGAAAATCTAATTTTTTTTTTAATTTTCGGTCTTTTTCCATTTATATCACAAAAAATCAAAATCAAAGAGGCAATCAAATACCATAAAAAAAAGCTCTATTTGTGATAAAAAAGGACACAAATTTCGCTTGGGTACAACATTGCATGACCGCGCAATTACCAGTTAAAGCAGAGCAGTGCCAAATTGTGAAATGTGCTCTGGTCATTGAGCAGCCTAATCTTCCAGGGCTGAAGTGGTTAAAGCAGTAGACATCTGTGCATGAGGACACACACATGTCTTCCAAGTCACACATGAAGTTGCACTGACATGCGGCTTTGAAATTGTGTGACTTCGTCTGAAATGGCCGCAGTCAATATGAACGAGGGCTTATACTGCTTTAACCACTTTGGGACCGCCCACCATAGATATAAGTCGCTACTTTAACGTTAAATACCATTGTTATGGCAGCAGATAGCTGCCATAACCCCAGTATTTTTCACCTGGTCGGTGATCCACTTTCACATAAAAGTGATCTCAGCAGTGGATTCGCCGCAAGATCACTTTTATGGGCAGTGGGAGAGGTCCCCCCCCCGACCCCTTCGGCAGTGGCGGAAATGATCCGATTCCTGGGATAGATGGGCAGGAAGTCGAGTGAGGGCAAGATGGCACCCACGTGACTCTATGCCCTTGGAGGACCGAAACAACGTCAAACATCACTTTCGCCCTCCGGCCTTAAAGGGACATTTTTTTTTTTTGTGAGGAACTGCATAATTGCTCACATAATTTGTAATAAAAACATCTTTGCCATTCTCAAGCTTCCCTCCAACCACTTTGCATATTATTTTATATATACTGTGATTCTGTACTTGCCAAATATGCTGCGGAAATCTCCCTCCGCTTAACTGTGGGCAGAAGAAGCGAAGAAGCTGCTGCCTGTTCACTTCCTGGATTTACACAGACACACCTCCAGCTCTGCAGCTCTCATTGGCCCTCTTATGACTCATCCCCCCTCCCTTCCTGACAAACTCTCACTAGAGTGAGAGAAAGAGCTGTGTTTGATGTCATAAGCCTAGGCTAATAACCAGACAAGAAACAAGAAGTGGGCTGTATAAGGTATTTACTGACAGAAAAAAAAGTTTTACTATCCAAAGTTGAAACAACAAGAGCAGAAGATTTAATAGATGGAAAGTTGGAAAAATGACTGAAGTTCCGCTTTAAGTGGATAGCAATCTTCAGGAGTATTCTATAGATAGAGCCTTGACGAGGCTCTGTGGCTTACGCATGCATTTGCAAATATGTGCAGACTAAACCCCTGCTTTTAACGCATACTGTTAGACAGGTTATTTGGTTGTCTGCGAGCTGGTCGGTAAGTTAAGCTTGGTTTTTCCCTTGGATTTATCCTTGGCCTTTGTCTGTAACCGTTGTTAGCCTTCCAATGCTTCTTACTGCGATAGCCAGCTATAGATGAGAGCAAGTGGCATCTTTTTATATCACTGTCGTGTTTTTTGGTCAGGCAACGCACTGACACCTTTGCAGCCAGTGTGCTATATGCTGGGTGTTCAGCGTGCCCCTGTACCTTTAAGAAAGGGTGGGCTCCCCTTCAGTCCACCTGCTCTCACCTATCCATCAGAATCCATGTGCCTCCACTGTGGGGACACTTATAAGTTAGTGTTAGGTACCACAGATACCAGGGTGCCTTGACGAGGCTCTGTGGCTTACGCATGCACTTGCAAATGTGTGCAGACTAAACCCCCTGCTTTTAATGCATACTGTTAGACAGGTTATTTGGTTGTCTGTGGGCCGGTGGTAAGTTAAAGTGGAGTTCTACCCACTTTTACAACTCTTTAGCATCCCTCACTAAACTGTGCACTGTAAACGAATTGGATATTTTAAAAAAATTTTTCTCAGCACCTACTGTATATCTGCTGTATTCATTTTTCACTTCCTCCTCCCTGGCCGCGGCCCATCGCATCATTTCCTGTTTGCAATGCCTTCTGGGAAGGGCCAGCAACTTCCTCTGACACTGCCATTGCTATGGAAACCTGACCTGAAACCTATTACACTGCTTGTGCTGCACTGAGCATGTGCGAGATGATCTGCAAGGATGAGATCCAGGAAGAAATACAGTCTGGCTTCAGATGCCCACACTTAAGATGGCCACGGCCTGCTGTAAGTTTATAAAATAACAAACTACTGCTATAAACTAACAAAACAGACCTTAGTTTACAGACTAACTTTACTAGAATACATTAAGCTTGTGTATTATAGGGGTATTTTTATTTAAAAAGTATAATTTCAGCCGGAACACCACTTTGAGTTTGGTTTTTCCCTTGGATTTATCCTTGGCCTTGTTTGTACGTATTTTGTTAGATGTGACTGCACTGTCAGCAAATCTTACGTCTCTTAGGGCCCCCCCCCCCTTCACACTGGTGTGACATCAGGTGCAACATGCGGTTTACAAATCGCACCTGAAGTCGCATCTAATGTCTTTCTATGGCATTGTCCTAATAAGTGCGATTTCAAGTAGCGCCATTTGATAGTTTCAGCACTATTTTTCGCGGTTACAGGTGCAACTTACATGAAATCGCACGGATGTCGGCAAGCTGTTGATGAGATTGCACTGTACTGCGGCGCGATTTCAAAGCTGCATTCAGTGTGAACGGGGGTTTAACATCCATATTTTTTGTGTGTCACGTGGTGGTTGCTCTGAGTATGTCAATAAACACAGCAGCTTTGTGTGTCAGAAGCGGGATGAGATCTGGAAAATAAATGTATATTGCATAAAGTGTCCCTGTGTGTTCTCATTACTGACTTCTCATAAATGTAATAATGTATTGTGCAAGACGGATTACATAAAGACGCACGTTCAGTGCCAGGTGTGCTTAGGGTTATAAAAACAGAAGGATGACACGTCTCCCTAAGCAATGAAATAGTAATATGCACTCTGTCTATGTCATATAATGCAAATCCACCTCTCTGTTTTAACTGTAGCTCAACTGGCCTCCACCAGATGGCGACAGACAGCAGGAGAAAAAAATTATTCTGTATAGGAACCTGTTGTGTGGTCCTTGTATTCCTGACTGCATTTTATATTTGCAAACATAAAAACATCCTTGCTTGGGGAATGCTGAGACAAAATCAATTCTCATAAACCATGAGAGAAAAGTAAAACGGAGAGATAAAATTGGATTGCTGGATATAGCCACCAATCGGAGTTTAATTTAATGTTTCAATATTTTATTATTAGTTTATTATTACAGGGAACTGTGGGTATAGGATTGTGTATATGGGATTGTATAAATTTTTTTTATTTTTTTTATTTTTATTTTTTTATTTTTTTTAATTTGGTTGGACTTGTGTCTTTTTTCCCCAATATATTTTATTGAAAGGTTTTAAGAGAATACAAGTATACACATGCAATGTATAATGAAAAGAACATAGAAAAATACTTATAGGTAATAGTGGATGATTGTAAGCAAGAGATGACATTAAATGAATTTTAAAGTGGAGGGCCACCCTGAAAAAAAAAAAATACACCAAAAATCCTAAAAAAAAAAAAAAAAAAAAAACATTTGAAAAAAAAAAATGTTTTAAACTTACCTAAACCCTTGTTGCTAGGCAGTCTTCCTAATCTGCCTCTTCCTTTTCCGCGGCGTCTTCTGCTCCTCGGTGAGCGGTCCTGTTGTCTTCTGGGAACTGTGTGTCTTCCCAGAACACCACAGGGCCATTCACAGAGCGCCGCGCCGCTCGCACATGTGCAGTAGGAAACTGGCAGTGAAGCCGCAAGGACGGGTCGGCCACGGGCGGCCGACATCACGGGCACCCAGGACAGGTAAGTACTTATTTAAAGTCAGCAGCTACAGAGTTTGTAGCTGCTGACTTTTCTTTTTTTTTTTTTATGGCCAGAATCCCGCTTTAAGGAAGTTTTGGCGGAAGTCTGGGCTTCTTGAAGAAAGAAGGAAAGAGCAATATAAGTGCGAAAACATATAAAAGGGAGGGTTTGGAAGTTGGGAAAAAAATAATAAAATAATATCAAAATCATTAACACAGATAATAATAAAAAGTTATATTAAAAGAAAATCAAATAATACATAAGAAAATCAGACAATTGTCCAATGGAGCGTACAGGCCTGGCCAACAGTCTGTCATCACACAATTCCTGGCGGAAAATCTGATCATGTGTACGAGGCTTTAGGCAAGCGATCATATGAGATAGCCATAGTCTCTTCCATGGCATTGTGTCTTTTTTTCAACCTAACTATGTAACTATGTAAGGTATTTTTTTTTTTTTTATCATTCACTTATCACACGTTTCTTTAAAATTGGAGCACAGATTCTTTTACACTTTCACAATGTTGAACGTATATTATTCATGTTTATTTATTTATTTATTTTTTTATATATTGTCATTTTTATTATTTTCCAAAAAATTACAAAGTAATATAAACAAACAGAAGATAGAAAAATATAATAAAATTGTAAGGTACTTTCACTGGCCACTTTATTAGGTACACCTTGCTAGTTCCGGGTTGGACCCCCTTTTGCCTTCATTCTTTGTGTCATAGATAACAAGGTGTTGGAAACATTCCTCTGAGATTTTGTTCCGTAGTGACATACTAGCATCACGCAGTTGCTGCAGATTTGTCGGCTGCACATCCATTGGAGTACAGGGACCTCATTGTCATGTTAAAGAAACCAGTGGTGAGATGATTTGATCTTTGTGACATGGTGTATTATCCTGCTGGAAGGAGCCATCAGAAGATGGGGACACTGTAATCATAAAGGGATGGACATGGTCAGCAACAATACTCAGGTAGGTCGTGGGGTTTAAATGCTCAATTGGTACTAAAGGGCCCAAAATGTACCAAGAAAATATCCCCCCCACACCATTACACCACCACCAGCCTGAACCGTTGGTACAAGACAGGATGGATCCATGCTTTCATGTTGTTTACGCCAAATTCTGACCCGACCATCTGAATGTCACAGCTGAAATCGAGGCTGATCAGACCAGGCAAGGTTTTTCCAATCTTCTATTGTCCAATTTTGATGAGTCTCTGCGAATTGTAGCCTCAGTTTCTTGTTCTTAACTGATACCTGGTGTGGTCTTCTGCTGCTGTAGCCCATCTGCTTCAAGGTTGGCTATGTTGTGCGTTCAGAGATGGTATTCTGCATACCTTGGATGTAACGAGTGGTTATTTGAGTTACTGTTGCCTTTCTATCATCTCAAATCAGTCTGCCCATTCTCCACTGACCTCTGACATCAACAAGGCATTTTCCTCCACAAAACTGCCTCTCACTGGATATTTTCTCTTTTTCTGATCATTCTCTGCAAACCCGAGAGATGGTAGTGTGTGAAAATCCCAGTAGATCGGCAGTTATTGAAACACTCAGACCAGCCCGTCTGTCACCAACAACCATTCCACGTTCAAAGTCACTTAAAATCCCCTTTCTTCCCCATTCTGATGCTCGGTTTGAACTTCAGCAAGTCGTCTTCACCACGTCTAGATGCCTAAATGCACTGAGTTGCTGCCATGTGATTGGCTGATTAGCAGTTTGTGTTACCAACCAATTGAACAGGTTACCTAATAAAGTGGCCGGTGAGCGTGTATAGTGCTGTCAATTTAAGCAGCGCTGTACATATATATTATACATTGACATCAGTCTCTGTCCTCGAAGGGCTTACAATCTAAGGTCTCTAACTCACATGCATACACACACATACTAAGGCCAATATAGACAGGAACCAATTAACCTACCAGCATGTCTTTGGAGTGTGGGAGAAAACCAGAGTACCCAGAGGAAACTCAAGCAGGCACAGGGAGAACATGCAAACTACAGGCAGGTAGTGCCCTGGTCAGGAATCGAACCAACCACCCTAGTGCTGCTAGGCAGAAGTGTTAACCAAGGTGAAACCTGATTGGTTGTTGACAGCAACATTAAACTTACTACACATTTGATTGTACAATCTCCTTTAGATCTACCAAACAAGTACGTAGTGTAAATGCCTGCCTGACTGGAAGCCAATTGATTGGATAGTGTAGGTAGGTCCTCTTGCTGCATAGTTTTGGTAAATCTAAAACTGATTGTACAAAGATTGTATGGTCAGAATGTCATGTATATGGTGACCCTAAGGGTTCTAGTAAAAAATTTAAATACAGTGAAAATGTCTGAGCATATGCACAGCCATCACAAACAATTCCTGTAATTTTTCTAAAAAGTTTATTTTTTTATGATTGTCAGCTCCGTCTAGTGGCCATAATGCAGTATTTTCCTGAAATACCTCAATTGGGAAAATACTGCATTTTTGCCACCAGATGGTGCTGGCAATCATGAGAAATACACTTATCAGAAAGATTATGGGATTTTTTGTGGTGGTTGTGCAAATCCTCAGACATTCACACTGTGAATTTTTTTTCAACTAGATCCCTAAGTTTTTATAATTTTTCCTTATTTTGAATAACTGATCCCCATAAAATGCTGTTTTTTTGGACAGAATGATAGATGTATGTAATTCTGGAGGCCACTGTCTGACTCTGCCCAGACTATAAACCGTCTTTCTCTGATTCTGCCCTGACTAACCTGGTGCTGTCTGGTTTTACTTCAAATAAACGGGCACTCTCTGGTCCGTTCCTGACTAACCTGGCACTCTCTGGTTTTGCCCTGACTAGCCTAGCTGTCTCAGGAACTGCCTCAACTATCCTTGCACTCTGTTGATCTACCCCAATTCACCAAGCACTCCCTGGTTGTGCCCCAACTAACATTGCTCTTTTTTGTTCTGTCCCAATTAACTTGGCACTCTGGTTTTCTCCTGATTTGCCTAGCTCTCTTAGGTTCTGCTCCAATTACCCTGGTACTCTTTGGTTGTGCCCCAACTCACCGTTCTCTCTCTTGTTCTGACCCAAATATCTTGGCACTCTCTGGTTCTACCCCAATTTACCTGGCACCTTCTGTTTCTGCCCAACTATACTTACACTTTCTTATGCCACGGCTAACTTGGTGCTCTCTGTTTCTGCCCCAATAATCTGTCTCTCTTTGGCTCACTCCTGACTAACCCCTGGCACTCTCTGGTTCTGTCCCAACTAACCTTGTTCTTTCTTCTGCACTGATTCACCTGATTCTGCCCCAACTATCCTGGCACTCTCTGGTTTTGCCCTGATTCAACTAGCACTCGCTGGTTCTGCCCAAACTAACATTGCTCCCTCTTATTCTGCCTCAACTACTTGGCACTCTCTGGTTCTCTCCTGACTTACCAGACTCTCTCAGGTTTTGCTCCAAGTACCCTGGCACTCTCTGGTTCTGCCCCAGCTAACCTTTCTCTCTCTTTTTCTGACCCAACTAAACAGTGGTGTAGTGGGTAGCACTTTCGCCTAGCAGTAAGAAGGGTCGCTGGTTCGAATCCCGACCACGACACTACCTGCCTGGAGTTTGCATGTTCTCCCTGTGTCTGCGTGGGTTTCCTCCGGGTACTCCGGTTTCCCCCCACACTCCAAAGACATGCTGGTAGGTTAATTGGACCCTGTCTAAATTGGCCCTAGTATGTATGAATGTGAGTTAGGGACCTTAGATTGTAAGCTCCTTATGTTAATGTATAATGTATATGTAAAGCGCTGCGTAAATTGACGGCGCTATATAAGTACCTGAAATAAATAAACTTGGCACTCTCTGGTTCTGTAACAATAATCTGTCTCTGTTCAGTTATTTTATGACTAACATGACTCTCTCTGGTTCTCTCCTGATTATCCTGGCACTCTCTGGTTCTGCCCTAATTCACCTGGCACTCTCTGGTTCTGCCCCAACTATCCTGGCACTTTCTGGTTCTACCACAGCTAACTTGGTGCTCTCTTGTTCTGCCTCAATAATCTGTCTATCGTTGGTTCTCTTCTAATTAACCTGGCACTCTGCATCTCCCCTGATTAACCTGGCACTCTCTGGTTCTCTCCTGACTAACCTGGCACTCTCTGGTTCTCACCTGACTAACCTGGCACTCTCTGGTTCTCACCTGACACTCTCTGCTTCTCTCCTGATTATCCTGGCACTCTGGATCTCCCCTGATTAACCTGGCACTCTCTGGTTCTCTCCTGACTAACCTGGCACTCTCTGGTTCTCTCCTGACTAACCTGGCACTCTCTGGTTTTCTCTCTCTCTCCTGGCACTCTCTGGTTCTCTCCTGACTAACCTGGCACTCTCTGGTTTTCTCTCTCTCCTGGCACTCTCTGGTTCTCTCCTGACTAACCTGGCACTCTCTGGTTTTCTCTCTCTCTCCTGGCACTCTCTGGTTCTCTCCTGATTACCCTGACACTCTCTCTCTCTCTCCTGATTACACTGGCATGCTTTGGTTCTCTCTCTCCTGATTACCCTGGCATGCTCTGGTTCTCTTTCTTCTGATTGCCCTGGCACTCTCTGGTTCTCTCTCTCTCTCCTGGCACTCTCCGGTTCTCTCTCTCTCTCTCTCCTGGCACTCTCCGGTTCTCTCTCTCTCTCTCCTGGCACTCTCCGGTTCTCTCTCTCTCTCTCCTGGCACTCTCTGGTTCTCTCTCTCCTGATTACCCTGGCAGTCTCTGGTTCTCTCTCTCCTGATTACCCTGGCACTCTCTGGTTCTCTCTCTCTCTCCTGGAACTCTCCGGTTCTCTCTCTCTCTCTCCTGGCACTCTCTGGTTCTCTCTCTCTGTCCTGGCACTCTCCGGTTCTCTCTCTCCTGATTTCCCTGGCACTCTCTGGTTCTCTCTCTCTCTCCTGATTACCCTGGTACTCTGGTTCTCTCTCTCTCTCCTGGCACTCTCTGGTTCTCTCTCTCCTGGCACTCTCCGGTTCTATCTCTCTCCTGGCACTCTCCGGTTCTCTCTCTCCTGGCACTCTCTGGTTCTGCCATGTCTATCCTTGGTGCTATTTTGTCCTGTCAGTGGAGCTGCTCACCCTTGTATGTCCTATTCCCTGCTGACAGTAAATCCGGTGTATATATATATATATATATATATAGTGTGAGTGGTGATGATTCGGGGCTCAGTGTAGGGTGCGGAGTGATCTCCCGATGTCATTGCAGTGACACCCTCCTCCCCGCACACCGCCCGCCAGGAGAGTGTCCCCGGCTCAGCCCCCCTCTCCTCCCCCTCCCGGCTCCCTCCTCCCCCCTCCCTCCTGTGCTGGGAGCCGGTCCCCGGGATCATCCGCAGCCAGACCGGTCCCCTCCGCATCTCCCCGGGAGAGAGAGAGAGAGAGAGACATGTCTGCCAAAGGTAAGCGAGCGGTGTGCTGAGCGGTGTGCGGAGCGGTGTGGAGGTGAGAGCGGGGAATGGTGCAATGTCTGCCCGCTGCCCCCCCGACTCCATCTCCTCCTCACCCGGCTCTCCGCATTCTACAGAGCGCCGGATTGCTGCATTTCTCTGCACGTGACCGGCGGATGGAAGGCCGACAATGGCAATATATATATATATATACACAGGTGTGCTTCTAATATAGAGATCACCTCTAATACACAGGACAGGTGTTCTTATATAGAGATCACACCTCTCTAATACACAGGACAGGTGTTCTTCTAATACACAGGACAGGTGTTCTTCTAATATAGAAATCACACACCTCTAAAACACAGGACAGATGTGCTGCTAATACAGAGGAGCTGCAATACACAGAAAACTGTTAATACACAGGACAGGTGTTCATATATAGAGATCACACACCTCTAATGCACAGGTCAGGCATTCTTATACAGAGATTACATAACTAGTACACAGGACAGGTACTCTTAAAGAGAGCTCATACCTCTAATACACAGGACAGGTGTGCTTCTAATACACAGAGAACACCTGTACTGCACAGGACATGTGTTCTTATATAGAGATCACACATCTCTAATACACAGGACAGGTGTGCGTCTAATACACAGGCCAGATGTTCTTATATAGATACCACGCACTTCTAATACACAGGACAGGTGTTCTTATATAGAAATTACACACCTCTAATACACAGGCCAGATGTTCTTATATAGATATCACACACTTCTAATACACAGGACAGGTGTTCTTATATAGAGATTACACACCTCTAATACACAGGACAGGTGTTCTTATATAGATATCACACATCTCTAATACACAGGACAGGTGTTCTTATATAGATATCACACATCTCTAATACACAGGACAGGTGCTCATATATAGAGGTCACACCTCTGATACACAAAACAGGTGTTCTTATATAGAGATCACACCTCTAGTACGCAGGACAATATGGGAGAATTATATAAAGTCCTGTGTATAGTAACACTGGCAGGCCTCTGTCCTGTGTATAGTAACACCATCAACTATATGTCTCTGCTCTGTGTATAGTAACACCATCTGTGTCTCTGCCCTGTGTATAGTAACACTGTAGGAAACTGAGCCCCTTTCCCTTCATAGTGAGTTGCTGCCCACCAGCTGAAAGTTAAAATCAGGCTTTCAGTGTCTGCTATGTGAACCAGCTGGTGGGAGGAGCAATGATTCAGGCGGAATTTGAGATCTAAAAACGAGTCAAAGAGAACTGTAGTAGTTGTCACCAACAACCAATCAGGTTCTCCCTCTCCCTCTGTATATGTGCCTCTGGTTGGGGTCGCGCTGTGACCGATCTCACAATGGTGATCTTGTAAACGGTTTTCTGTTCTATGATTATTTCCCAGCTGTGTACTGGAGGTCTGTGTGAGAATATTGGTCATCACATAAAAACTGTCTGTGTCCCCCCACCAGTGCCCAATCACATTCATCCTTGACCCTCCAGTTATCATATTCCGGTGCCCAGCCCCCTCCTGGCTGATCCTATGAAGTGTGACATTTCTTGTAGAGAATGTGAGTGACTTTGGGTGATATTAGAGGGACGTCCCCCAAAAAAAGAGAAAAGAAAAAATCTGGTTCTGCTGCTTCTGTGTTTAACTTCTGCGCTCTGTAGACAATTCTTCCTGGAGGGGGAGGGGCTGGGTGGTGCACAAGGGGCGACTTTATCGGTTACATTGTAGCACCTGCCATGTATCACCCATGAGGAGGAACGTTTGTTTGTTTGTTTCTGATTGTTTATTATTGATAACTTCCTCCTGGAAATGGAGATAATTAAAAACAAATATTCAGGCTTCATCCACACCTGTGCGCTGCACCTCTGCAGACTCGCTGTGGCCCTATTCATTCTTATTGGCGCCCCACACATATTACAAACGCACGGCAAATTCGCATTGGTGAAGTGTTTTTGGCGCAGAGCGAATTCTAAAAAGGGGCAGGCATGTTTTTTGCGTGTTTCACCCCCATATCCCAGGAGTCTGTGGGCAGTCCTGATGTCATTCTTGCCTAGGACGAGAAATGCGACAGTAAGGCCTCCTTAGTCACACGGGCGCAATTAAAGCGTTACTAAACCCAGGACACGGCGTTCACTATATCTGGTCTCCCACAGAATATGGAAATGCGATTATTTTAGTAAATATAAACTGATAAATATTTTTTCTCATCAGCAGTATATAGCAGTCTTGTGACTTCTATCGGTGTCTGGTTAAAGCTTATAGGAGGAGTTTTCATTCTCCTCTGACTGTCCTATGAGGCTGCAGGACCCCTGACCCTCTGTCTGGACAGTGCTGATCACATGCATCCTTCCCTCCAAAAAAAAAACAAAACAAAAAAAAAACTCTAGCAATAGACACCAAACTGAGCGTGTGCAGAGTGCCTCCTAGAGCTCTGTACTATCAGCAGATGGATTGGGGACAGTGGAAGAAGGGGAGGTTAAAACAGCCTTATTACACAAAACAGTAAATGATTTTACTGTTGAAGGTTTAGTAACACTGTAAAGCAGAACTAAAGTTCTTCTGTAAGAAACAATGAGCAGGCTTTCATTGCAGAGGAGACATGCGCTGTCTCTTCTGCAAAATAATGCCCCTACCTGCCTGCCCCTTGTTTAACCCGGCACTGTAAATTGAGCTGCGCATTTGCAGCTCAGCTTACAGTGTCAGGCTGGTCTCTGAGTGCCGGGATGACGAGCTGCTGCGCATGCGCAGGGCGGCCAATGAAGAGGCCCGAAGACTGACACTTAGAAGAAGATTCCGGCGAGGAACCGTTGGACAGGTGAGTATTTAATACCTTGAGCCCCCCCCCATTTACACTGAATGCGGCTTTGAAATCGCGGGACTTCACCTGAAATCGCACCATTTCAAAGCCACATGTCAGTGCCACTTCGGGTGCGACTTGGCTGACGTGCTGTGAACAAGGTTCTTCGCCGAAACATGTTAGCAGTTACTTTGTACTTGGTGATTATCGAATGAAGAATTTGGATGGATTCCAGAGTGCGGGTTCTTTCCATATATTAATTGGTTGATATTTGTGCAATTTCATGCACAGATGTCTATGCAAGTCGCATCTGAAATTGACAAAAGCAGTGCAGGAAACTCGGTGCGGCACTGCAAAGTCGCACCCATCTGAACAGTTCCATTGCTGACAATGGGGTGCGACTTGTCCAGCGATTTGTACCTGTCAGCCAGCACCCGATAAACGATTGAAGAATCGGTTCAGGTGAGGACATTGTGGGCTCCCTGGACAGGTAAGTGTCCTAATATTAAAGTCAACAGCTACAGTATTCGTAGCTGCTGACTTTTAATTTTTGGGGGGAGGTCGGAGCTCCTCTTTAACAATTGGTATAGTGCCATCATATGCCATGGCACTGCAAAAAGTGACACAAACATAAGGGGGTTGATTTACTAGGCAAATAGACTGTACACTTTGGAAGTGCAGTTGCTCTAGACTAGAGCTTAGTAAATGAGGGGGGTTCTGCTGACTTCCATCATCCAATCAGAAATCTCCTCATCTGGGCTCTCTATGGCAGGACATTACATAGAGATACCTAAAATACGAATACATTAGAGTCGATCCACTAAAGGCAAATAGACCGTGAACTTTTAAAGTGTGATTCACTCTGCAAGGGCATTTGTGCCAAAGCTTATGTGGTGAAGCTCTGTTGACTTCCATCATCCAATCATGTGCAGGCAAAAATGCTGTTTTTTTCTTTTGCTTGCATGTGATTGGGTTGTCATTGTAAACTGAAGTTTCACCTCATTTACTAAGCTCTGAAGAATCTGCACTTGTTGCAACGTGCATAGTCATTTTGCTTTTAGTAAATCCGTCCCTAAGTGTCGGTGTCAGTCAATGGAGAAGGAAGCAGTGCTGGATTAGTAATTTGCATATAAGATGACACTTTGGGGTTGATTTAATAAAGGCAAATAGACAGTGCACTCTGGAAGTGAAATTAAAAAAAGGAAAACAAATAGAAAGACTTGGATGAAAAGCACAGAAGGAAGACAGAGAAAACAATTGCTTTAGTTCTATTTTAGTGAAGAGGAGGCCAAGCATGCTGTGGCTCTGTATGTCCACACTTCTCAGCAGTGGCAGACCACCCCCCCTCCCCCATCCATGCCCCCTGACCCCTAATCTACATTCGGGGCGCCGGACGCATGGATTCCAATGGGGGGGGGGGGGGGTTGAAGCACATAGGCTTCAAAAAAGTGTGGGCTAGGGGCACAGAGCACTGTGCTCCAAGCCCACCCAGTTGTGTGACAATAGCAAATGAATATTCGCTAATGTCTTCCTGCTTCTCTTCCTGGCCAATCAGGAAGCCTGTTCTGAGACCCGATTGTGCCGGGAGTCCTTGGACCCGATTGTGCCGGGAGTCCTTGGACCCGATTTGGCTGGGAGTCCTTGGACTCGATTTGGCTGGGAGTCCTGGGACCCGATTTGGCCGGGAGTCCTGGGACCCGATTTGGCCGGGAGTCCTGGGACCCGATTTGGCCGGGAGTCCTGGGACCCGATTTGGCCGGGAGTCCTGGGACCCGATTTGGCCCGGAAGTCCTGGGACCGGATTTGGCCGGGAGTCCTGGGACCCGATTTGGCCGGGAGTCCTGGGACCCGATTTGGCCGGGAGTCCTGGGACCCGATTTGGCCGGGAGTCCTGGGACCCGATTTGGCCCGGAAGTCCTGGGACCGGATTTGGCCGGGAGTCCTGGGACCCGGGAATCCTGGGAATCCTGGGAAACCTGGGAGGCTAGGGGCACAGAGCACTGTGCTCCAAGCCCACCCAGTTGTGTGACAATAGTAAATGAATATTCGCTAATGTCTTCCTGCTTCTCTTCCTGGCCAATCAGGAAGCCTGTTCTGAGACCCGATTTGGCCGGGAGTCCTGGGACCTGATTTGGCCGGGAGTCCTTGGACCCGATTTGGCCGGGAGTCCTGGGACCCGATTTGGCCGGGAGTCCTGGGACCCGATTTGGCCGGAAGTCCTGGGACCCGATTTGGCCGGGAGTCCTGGGACCCGATTTGGCCGGGAGTCCTGGGACCCGATTTGGCCGAGAGTCCTGGGACCCGATTTGGCCGAGAGTCCTGGGACCCGATTTGGCCGAGAGTCCTGGGACCCGATTTGGCCGAGAGTCCTGGGACCCGATTTGGCCGGGAGTCCTGGGACCCGATTTGGCCGGGAGTCCTTTGACTCGATTTGGCCGGGAGTCCTTGGACCCGATATGGCCGGGGGTCCTGGGACCCGATTTGAGACCCCCCCACCCCCACCAGCGGCCACTGCTTCTCAGTAGTATATCTAGACATACATGTACAGGAAGAATGAATAACTTTAGTGATATGTTGTAGTATAGTTCAATAGTTTATAAAAGGTGTTGTTCTGCTGTACATAGTGTGTAATATTATATACAGTATACAAGGGGAAAGACATATGTGCTCATTCCATGCTCAGCTCCTGCTTCCTACTCTGCAGTATTACACAATGGCTGATCCTTATAACACAAGTCTATGAGTTAGCCAACCAACTGAGAACTAGGTGACACAGGGACAATGTCCCCAATGTAGTCACAAACAGAAACGGACAAAAAGGACAAAAATAGTAGGTCTTCACCTCTTTATTTAAAATGAAAACTAAAGTTTAACCGCTTAAAGACTGCCCCCATAGCAGTTTAAATGCTACAGGGTGGCTCTTCTGTGCAGAATCATATGTATATACGTGATTCTGCACTTGCGCCTGCAGGGGGAGTGCACAAGCCGCAGGAGGGCCACTGTGATTTTTCACAGCAGAAGCTGATCTGTAGGTGTCGGGCAATGGATGTCCGCCGGCACTCGCCGATCGTCGGTAATACACATAAGACGAAGCTCTGCCTATGTAAACAAGGCAGATCTCCGTTCTGACAGGGGGGAAGGGATGGATTTTGTGTCTCTGCAAAGCAGGGAAAAAAATCCATCTCTTTTCTTAGTAAAAGCAGCACACATAGTACACATAAACACTGGTTAAGCACACAGATTACCTTTTGATCGCCCTAAATGTTTAACCCCTTCCCAGCCAGTGTCATTAGTACAGTGACAGTGCATATTTGTAGCACTGATCACTGTATTAGTGTCACTGGTTCCCACAAAGTGTCAAATATGTCAATTTCGTGTCTGATTGTCTGTCGCAATATTGCACTTCACAGGTCCCAGAAGACTGTGGCCCATTCACAAAGTGCAGAACGCTTCGAGCATGCGCAATAGGAAACCAGCTGTGAAGCCTCAAGGCTTTCAGTGCCATTTTGCCCTAGTCAGGATGGCAGTGCCAGCACCTGATAGCCAGTTGGAGAATGGGCTCGGGTGAGGACATCGCTTAATGTTCTGTCGCTTTCATCCAATCATTGGCAAGCAAAAATGCTGTTTTTTATTTTTTTTTATTTTCCTTGTATGTGATTGGATCATGTAAACTGAAGCTTCACCTCATTTACTAAGCTCTGGAGCAACTGCACTTGCAAAGGGCATAATCGTTTTGCCTTTGATAAATCCATCCCAAGATGTCAGTGTCAGGCAGTGGAGGAGGAAGCAGTGCTGGATTAGTAAACTGTATATAAGGTGACAGTGTGTGCCTTGTCAGATAGTGCTGGGTCAGTCATTTGTATATAAGGTGACACATTAGGGTTGATTTACTAAAGGCAAATAGACTGTCTTAGTGTCCGATTGTCCGCCACAATTTCGCAGTCCTGCTATAAGTCACTGATCGCCGCCATTACTAGTATAAAAAAAATTCCATAAATATATCCCATAGTTTGTAGATGGTATAACGTTCGTGTAAACCAATCAATATACGCTTAATGGGATTTTTTTTACCAAAAATATGTAGCAGAATACATATTGGCCTAAGTTGAAGAAGAAATTTGATTTTTAAATTTTTTTTATTGGATATTTGTTTTATAGCAGAAAGTTTATATATATATATATATATATATATATATATATATATATATATATATATATATATATATATATATATATATATAAAATTATTTTTTTGTTAAATTGTTGATATTTGTTTGTTTATGGTGCAAAAAAGAACAAACTCAGAGGTGATCAAATATCACCAAAAAAAGCTCTATTTGTGGGAAAAAAAAGACATCAATTTTATTTGGGTACAGCGCCGCATGACTGCGCAATTGTCATTTAAAATAACGCAGTGCTGTATCGCAAAAAATGACCTGGTCGTGAAGGCGGGGGGGGGGGGTAAATCTTCCAGAGG
>NW_027362714.1:0-17417 GCF_042186555.1 Aquarana catesbeiana
ATCTTTTTTCTCCATTCAAGAAGAGAAGGAGTGAGCTGAACAGTTATTGATCACTGTGGTAGCCAATTACAGGATATCACAGAGATCATGTGATCAACTCCTGATCATAGTATGAGACTTAGAGCTGTCATTATAGCTCGGTCTCTGTGTTGGGAGTGCATTGTGCAGCATGCTCTCAGCAAAAACACAGTTATGCACATATGCGCCTCACTTCAGTGATGCTGCATATGTGTGTACAATCGTCAGCAAGGGGCTAAAGGCATCTCCCAGCATGTAAGTTAATTGATTGCTGTTTTTTTCATGTTGTACTCAAAGTGGCATTGAAAGCACCTTCTCCTAGTTGTGCAGTATTTAACAAAAATGTTTCTGTTGTCAAATGTACTGGCATGGCAGTGCCCACCTCCCCATGTTCCAGAATTTGGAACCAAATTCACCACCCATAGACTTTGCAGTTTCTTCCAGATCCAGGATATTGACATTGTATGATTTTGGCACAGCAAATACATGGTCCCAGGTGGTTAAAGAAACTTTGTTAATAAAATAATCATGCAAAAAGTATTCCCAGCAAAAAAGATGATCAATACAGTACATACCTCTCCTGTTGCCTGGACCACCGATCTCTGTAGGAATCTTCAGAATCTCAAACTTCCCACAGGGCTCCTGGTCCCCCACTTTGTATGTGTTTGATCCACCAATTCTAACATCACATTTGAGTCCTGCAGGGATGTAAGGGCAGTTGGGAGTTGGGAGAAAGTACAGTGTGCAGATAGGGGACCAGGGATTTGACACTCCCAGAAGTTTTGGATTTTGAAGATTCCTAAGGCAGCAGTATAGCTTCAATTGAGCAGAGATAGCAGAGCAGAACAGCGTGAGCAGAATAAACAATCTTCTTTGTGGACAATTATTTACTTCTTTTTAAAATAGAATAAAAAAATAGTGAATGGTTTGGTTAACTTTTTTGAATAGATCATTAAGGAACAGGTTAAAAGTAAGGTATTGTAGAGGTAAGTGTTCAGGACATAAATTAGGGATCAGGCTCAGTGTTTTTATTGTCACTACAGATGTACAATCTGATATGTTCAACAAATAATATACAGTATATAATATATATAGTACAGGAAGCCAAGGATGGGTCCTATGTCTCACCCATTTTTAGGCTGTGGTCCCTTTAAGGGAATGATTGTGGTGTACTCAGGGGTTCTCAGCTGTGCAGGGTGAGAAGTTCAAAGATAGTTCAATGATAAAGGAGAGGACTGACTTCTCTCCATATTAATATTTCCTATTTTGAACCTGGTATTTTGGAGATTCAGAGAGATATTCAGGTAGGAAAGAACCTCCACCCCTGATTACAGGAACTCCGGTCCTGACAGGGTTAAGCTTACCTCTAGGAAGCAGCACATAAAGTGTCATTTAACCCAGCTGTCCTCATTGCAGGCTGAGATTGTGTAGACCAACTGGTGTGCTCTATGGATCACACCCAATTTCAGTTTCCTTCTAAGCTCTATATTTCCTCCTTTTTCTTATCTGTGCAGCCCACATGATTATAGAGTCACACATGTGGGCGGGATATAGTATGCTGATTTATTACATTCACTAAGAAACTCGCAAAACGCTTCATTTTAATTTAAATCAAATGTAAAGTAAAAAAAAAAAAAAAAGAGCCTTGCATGCAGATGCCATCTGAAAAAAATGTACACAAAATACACATCTGATGTTCAATAAAGATTTATAGGGAGCTGTGAAACAGGAATTTAATATTTATAATCTAATTGAATTGCTCTTCGAAAACAGTTTTTTTTTTAGTCATGTGACTGGCACAGCACCAATTAGGACAGGCCAGACACAGACTCATACTATAGAGCAGGGATGTGCAATTAGCGGACCTCCAGCTGTTGCAAAACTACAATTCCCATCATGCCTCTGCCTCTGGGTGTCATGCTTGTGGCTGTCAGAGTCTTACTATACCTCATGGGACTTGTAGTTCTGCAACAGCTGGAGGTCTGCTAATTGCATATTCCTGCTATAGAGCATACATTATCAGAGGAATAGAAGCCCCTCCCAGTGATCACTCCCTGCAGATGCCAAAGAACAGAGACCACACAACAGCGCTGCAGGAATAAGGTATGGATTTAACCACTTCAGCCCCAGAAGGATTTGCCCCCTTCCTGACCAGGAATTTTTTGTGATACGGCACTGCGTCGTTTAACTGACAATTGCGCGGTCATGTAACATTGTACCCAAACAAAATGTGTGTCCTTTTTTCCCCACAAATAGAGCTTTCTTTTGGTGGTATTTGATCAATTTTGAAAGAAAAAAAAAAAAACAATATTTTGTACTTTTCGCTATAATAAATACCCCCCCCCCCCAAAAAAAAAAAAAAAACACATTTCTTCATCGAAAATATATTCTTCTACATATTTTTGATTAAAAAAATTGCAATAAGCATATATTGATTGGTGTGATCAAAAGTTATAGTGTCTACAAAATAGGGGATAGATTTATGGCATTTTTATTATTATTTTTTTTTTTTACTAGTAATGGTGGCGATCTGCGATTTTTATTGGGACTGAGACATTGCGGCGGACAAATCGAACACCTTTGACACTTTTTTGGGACCATTGACATCTATACAGTGATCAGTGCTATAAATAGCCACCAATTACTGTATAAATGTCACTGGCAGGGAAGGGGTTAACACTAGGGGGCGATCAAGGGGTTAAATGTGTTCCCTTTGTGTGTTCTAACTGTGGGGGGAATGTGGCTGACTAGAAGAGGAGACTGATTGGTGTTCCTACATGGTAGAAACGCACAATCTGTCTACTCTCCCCTGACAGAACCGGAATTTGTGTATTTACGCACACAGATCCCGGTTCTCGCTCTGTCACGGGTGATCGCGGGTGCCCGGCAGTCATCGCACCCATCAGGCATGCGTGCGTGCCTGCTACAGCGTCTTAAAGAGCCGACATACAGCTACGAAGGCTCACGCAGGGGAGCCAACCTGCCGCAGTATAACTGCAGCGGCTGGTCGGGAAGGGGTTAAAAAAAGAAAATACAGTGGCATGATATATATGATTTATGTGAATGAATTATGGCAAATACCACTTCTCTGTTTAGTATCACTTTAAGACAGGAAGCTCCTAGTGCAAAGGTGGAGTAGTAAGAGTTTGGAGAGGAGACACCTGGCTGAGTGTTGCTTGTCTGTGGGAAGCTGCCAAACCGACTCAATCATGACTTCCCTGACTGTGGGTAAATCACTTATATGATGGATACTGTGTTATGTTTCATTTGTGCTGAAGACAAGTGGACTTTTGTGTTGCTGCAGTTAAGCTATTTACATTTGCTGTGGGAAGCTTTGTTTCTTCTTGCCTTAAAGAAAATAAATTACTATTAATTATTATTATTGCTATTATTAGTATTATTAATTTTTTGTAGGGTTCCCATTATGCACATACTTATTTTGAGATATAATTTACTATTTTGTTTTTATATTATGATTAAGCTAACATATCACCCATTTTTTATAATTAGTGATTATTATTTTTATTTTTTATTTTTTTTTTAACTCTTCCTCTCTCTTTTTTAAACAATATCATCCAGCAATCATATTCTCCTTTTTGTATAACAATTCTGACATTCTCTTTAAGATTGACTATTTGGATTTAATTATGACCCCCGCCGAGGGGATACTGCAGGGGTGTCCAAATTTTTTTCAAAGAGGGCCAGATTTGATGAAGTGAACATGCATGAGGACTGACCATTTTGCCTGACATTCTTTGAACCATTAAAATTCCCACCAGTAAAATGTTTGTCCGAGCACTACACTGCCCAGCAAGAACTCTCCTGCCTTTGTGGCTGTGTGTGTGTTGAAGAGATGCAGACTCACCATTGCCATGAATGCAGCAGCTCCACCATTGCCATGAATGCAGCAGCCCCACCATTTCCATGAGTACAGTAGCCCCACCATTGCTATGAATGCAGCAGACTCACCATTGCCATCAGTGAAGCCTCGGAGGGGACAGGGAGGGGGGCGGGACGAGCGCCAATAGATTACATACAAGAGAAACTCCTGTTTTCTCAGTTGGCCTCTTTAATACAAAGTCCCGCCTCCTTTGATGGACAGAACAGTTGTCCAATGACAGCGTAAGAGACGGGACTTCCTATTACAGAGGCTGCAGCGTAAACAGTAAATACTCCTGTATGTACTGCACTCTTTCCGCCCCCTTCCTGTCCCCTCCGAGGCAGCCAGAATATATATCTTTTGTGGCCCCAGTGCTTGGAGATTCGTTGGGGGCCACAAAAGATATATATGTCCAAAGTACTAGGCGGGCCGTTCGAAACCTGAATGTGGGCTGCAATTGGCCCACGGGCCGGACTTTGGACATGCCTGGGATACTGCATTGATATCATATTGTTATGGAAATGTTATGTTTTTCCTTGGACCCCAAAATGCATTGGGTACTTATTTTGATTGTACCCCTGGCTTTTAATGGACTAAAGTATCTGGACCTTAAATTCTCGTTAAATAAAAGACTTTTTATGTTTTTTAAGAAACGCCTGTGCATGTGATCCTGAAGCGCTATCATTGTAGCTATACCCCTGAACTTATAGAGATATATATATATATATATATATATATAAGAGAGAGAGAGAGAGAGAGATATATATATATATATATATAGAGATATATATATAGAGAGATATATATCTCTCTATATATCTCTCTCTCTCTCTCTCTCTCTCTCTCTCTCTCTCTCTCTCTCTCTCTCTCTCTCTCTCTCTCTCTCTCTCTCTCTCTCTCTCTCTCTCTCTCTCTCTCTATATATATATATATATATATATATATATATATATATATATATATATATATATATATATATATATATATACAAATAATGATTACTATTGTAGTACAATGCTTGACATTTCAGTAATACCTAGGCTGAACTCTAAAATGTACCTATTTAGTTTAGTAAGCATCTAACAAAATGAAATCATGGCAAATGTAATTAATTGTTCACATCTCCCACACAGATTTACATTTCCTCTAATCTTAGATTAGTTTTGTATATTTTAATATCAGGCATAACATATGGATGCTACTCTTTGTTCTTTACTGTATATAGTTATTTCTTTCCTCATTCTGTTAAAGCGGTTGTATAGTCTTTTTTTTAACTTTTATCTACAGGTAAGCCTATAATAAGGTTTACCTGTAGGTAAAAAAAATATCTTCTAAACCTGTACGGTTTAGGAGATATTCCCCTTGCTATGAGCCGCTGACTGCAGCGGCGCATGCACGCAGGGGATTCTCAGCTGAAGGCCCGGCAACTGCCAGACCTTTCTGGGAAAGAAATCTCCCGCGCGCATGGAACCGCGATACCCGGAAAACACGCCAAAGCAACATGTCAGCTACCTCGGCGTGGACCAGGTAAGATACCGACACCTCGTTCTAAGGTAAGTATTTTATAATGAGCTAGTATGCGGTGCATACTAGCTCATTATGCCTTTTGCTTTACAGGGGTAAAATGAAAAAACATTTTTCAGCGGGTATACAACCGCTTTAAGTGTAAATTCATATTCTCAGTTGCACAGAAATAAAATGTTTTTTACACTGTTTCCATGTGAAGCAAGCATCAATCCATCAGTCAGATGCTAAAGGCCCTGTTGTTTGTTTTGCACCTGGCTGTAATATCTCCTCTTCTACTTCCAGCGGAGGCTTGTTCTGATTTTTATTTGCACTGACACTTAAATAAAAAAGTCAATCCAAGAACTGAATAGTTCAACAGTGATGACCAGACTTCCTCCTAGCGTTTGGTTTTTGCATGGCTGTCTCCCTGTTTTGAATTAGCCTTGATCAAAGAGAGCCAACATGGCTGTCACCCACAGGACAAGGTACAGATAACAGAAGGATGTTAATCCTGAGCCCTGGGTTATGTTGGATGGCTGGATAATTAGAAAAAGCTTCATCGTAGGTTGTGACAATATTTTCACACAGTCACAGATCATCATAAACTCAAGAAATCTTTATCTTTTAGCAGGTCTTCGTAGTGAGGGAGGTGGAGGAAACTAAATCTCATGTGGTCCATTTGACGAATTCCTTTATTTATTCACCTTCACTCACTGTAAAGACATTATCCATATTTACTAGTACATTTAAAATAGAACACTAGGCTGTTTGGCCAGTTTGTTTACTTGAAGGGATGCAGAATACAGATTACTCAATCTTGACTTGGTTGTTATATTGTAAATTTTTTCACTTGACTGCCACTTGTCAATAAATGCATAATTTAAAATCTTCAAATATTTGTTAGCCCTGGTATGTGCCCCCAAAAAGCTAAATGCCTCTCTTACATTGGCTGGTCAGTGAAAAGGACAAGACCCCCCAATTAAATGTACAAAAAGTGTAATTCAGGGTTAACACCATGCAAGATCCCCCCTCCCCGTCCCCGCCCCCTTTGTACTTACCTCCCCATGGGTAGTTTGCTGTCAGCAGTGCCGAGACAAGGTCATCTGGTGCCCAGGGCAAAGATGCCCAACTGTGCCCCCCACAGGTGGAGTAGGGGCGGGGTGCAGTTTGTAGCAACACACGCAGAATGCCCTATCGAAACATTTGTAAACATATGAGTTATTAGCAGTACACATTCTAGTCAAAATATTTGGCTAACAGTCAGGTAGAAAGAAATTAATCAGTGTGAGGAAAAAGGTGTTGGTGTTGTCACTGGAAAAGATGCCCCTGCATCAGTCGTGTTACTGTAAGGAAAAATGTCCCTTCATCTGCGGTGCGAAGTCTAAAGCTGAGTACGCACAGTTAGTTTTTTTTTGTTCCGCTGGTGGACAGAACAAAAAAAAAATGTACGGATTCCCCCATCCAGACAAATGAGGTGGATGGAGGAATCCTCCCTACTTTGCCATTGTATTCTGGCAGTGGGACTCACCTGCTGTTAGAATACACTGATTGGTGGCTGCAGCCATTCGTCTTTGGCTGCTGATCAAATAAAAGTATGCCAGCATGGCTGTTTGACAGAAGTCGATCTGCTGAACGATTCCTGTCTAATTGGGTGGGAGAGGACCAAACACAGATTAAAATTTGGTTCGTCCCTGCTGAACTAGCATCTGTCTTACCCACCCTTAGGGGGACTGATGTGGTAGTGGTATGAAATGGGGTGGGGGCTCTGTAGCATGCATTTACCTAAAGCTGGGTACACACTTTTTTTCATTCAACCAGTGGGCTGAACTAAAAAACAACAGATTTTTGCATCCACGCAATTGGGGTGGATGCAGGGATCCTCCCGCTGTATTCTGACAGCTGGACTCCTCTGCTGTCAATACACAGATCAGCATTGCAACCAATTGGCTGCATGTCGCTGATAGAAGGAGGTTTTTCAAAAGGACCGTTTGACAGAAGCCAAACTAATGATCGCCTTCTGTTGAACTGGTAGGGCTCCACACAGATCAAAATTTAGCTGGTTCCCACTGAAGTGGCTGATTTTAGGTCTGTGCATACTCAGCTTAAGGGGATCCGTGTGGCTCTAAGGGAGGAATGGTGACTTTCAGAGGTAGAGGGGAGCTCTGGGACTACATTTTGGGTGTCTTTAGTCAGCATAAAATCCAGATTTCTTCTAAAATATTAACAGCTACATACAGAAATCTCAAAATGATTTATACTGAGTCACTGAAATGAAAAAGTGCAGCGGTAAATATCAGAAGTGAATATTGACATAACAACATAATAAAGTTCACTGTGCAAACATGTGACTTCTATATACAACCAAAATATGAAAATTTAGATCACCTGAGCAACATAAACTGAGTATTGACGTATCAACATAATATACTGTGCTGAAATATACTTTCATATAAAAATAAAAAAGCTTGAGTGACATAACCAACATCAGCTGTATAGTCCAATTGGTGATGCAAAACACTAGTTCATTCACATAAATTTATGAAATATAAAATTTATAAAAATAAAGAAGTCCAAGAAAATTGACTTAAGGAGTCACCACGATACGTGCATCCACCACCCAGGAGAGGAGATTGAATATGCTTACCATAAGGCAGCATCAACCAAGCGTATAGTAATAAAGATCAAGATGGTAGTCATAAAGATGGTATCTAAAAGTAGGGGCGGCAAAGTTCTCCTCCACAGCCGAACCGCTTGTTAAGTTACAGATTGCAGCATCCGAAAAAACAAAAGACCTCCACATAGTGTAAAACCGTTTTACTACAGATTTTATTTAAAAAGTAGAAAACTCACATAAATCCCGGGATATCAAGTATCAATAAAATGACTCCTTATTGTCAGGTCACCTGAAGCCAGGTGACAGATGCACCCCGTTGGGGTCAGGAGTGCACCGCTAAGGTAGTGGACCCTACGGCTGACTGCTGCGGATGGAGCTCTGGGTGGTTCAGGAAAGCAGGTCCTCTGGAGCACCAACAAGGATAACACTGGTAACTAGAGCATGAGATTATCCAGAGCGCGGAATCTAAGAGCCAGCAGGTGTTCAACAGAGCCCCTGATGGTGGGGATGGACTTCACTGCAACTGGCTCCAGGTCGCGGCCCCCAGAGTCTCCCAGCTCGCACTCACAGTAGACTACTGGAGCAGAGAGAAAGCAGCAGACTGGGACAACAAGGGATAGTCAGGAGATAAGCCAAAATGTCGGGGCAACAAACAGGCAGGAATAGTCAAAGAACCCGCCAAAGGTCGGGATATGAAGACAGAGACAGTCAAGAACAAGCCAAGGTCAGTTAACAAGATCAGACGTAGAGCACACGGCAAGAAGCACACACGAAGCCAAACACACAATATTGATCAGCGAGGCTGGCTTGCAGTGCACAGGTTAATATAGTAATCCTAGTTAGAGGCTGGGGTGGAGCCATGCTTGAGGGAAGATTACTTAACCAATTACCGCCCGCCAGCCATCATATGACTATGATATGGCTCTTGTTCTGGGCGGGCGTCGTATGACGTCAGTCCATTTAAACAGGGCATGCGCGCGATCTTGTGCACGCAGCCCGGTACCTTCAGTGGCGGCGTGTCACGGAGACACTGCTCGCCAGTGAAGGGGGTGAACAGCCATTGGGCATGGCTATTTACCATGTGATTGGCTGTGATGAAGTCACGGCCGATCACAGATGGTACCGCCCCACTTTGCATGGCGCATGCATGCGATCGCGAGCACGCTGCGTGTGCACATCGGCAGCTGCGTGTTCCCGGGAACACTGCTCAATCACCAAATGTAAACATAGAGCGGTAACGAGATGTTACCGGGTTCTCCTCCTCACACACCGATCGTGTGTGAGAACTTAGGAGATTGCGGTAACATCTCATTACAGTGTACACCAACACACACTGATTGCCCCCCTATACAGAGGACCTGTCACCAGCCATCAAAGTACCTGTTACCAGCCATCAAAGTACCTGTCACAGTTCATCTGAGTACCTGTCACAGGCCATCTGAGTACCCGAGTACATGTCACAGTTCATCTGAGTACCAGAGTACCTGTCACAGTCCATCTGAGTAACTGAGTACCCGAGTACCTGTCACAGTTCATCTGAGTACCCAAGTACCTGTCACAGTTAATCTTAGTACCCGTGTACCTGTCACAGTTCATCTGAGTACCCGAGTACCTGTCACAGTTCATATAAGTACCCGAGTACCTGTCAAAGCTCATCTGAGTACCCGAGTACCTGTCACAGTTCATCTGAGTACCTGAGTACCTGTCACAGTCCATATAAGTACCTGAGTACCTGTCACAGTTCATCTGAGTACCTGAGTACCTGTCACAGTCCATATAAGTACCTGAGTACCTGTCACAGCTCATCTGAGTACCCGAGTACCTGTCACAGTTCATCTGAGTACCCGAGTACTGGTCACAGTCCATCTGAGTACCTGAGTACCTGTCACAGTTCATATGAGTACCGAGTACCTGGGTACCTGTCACCGCCCTTCAGAGTACCCGAATACCAGTCACCAGCTCATCAGAGTACCCAAGTACCTATCTGTAGCCCATCAGAGTACCCGAGTACCTGTCACCAGTCCATCGGAGTACCCGAGTACCTGTCACCAGTCCATCAGAGTACCCGAGTACCTGTCTGCAGCTTATCAAGTTACCGAGTACCTGTCTCCAGCCGATCAGAGCACCCGAGTACCTATCTGCAGCCCATCAGAATACCCGTGTACCTATCTGCAGCCCATGCCTCATAGAATATACGTTGGGGTGTTTGCTTTCCAAAATGGGGTCAATTTGTGGGTAATTCCACTGTCCTGGTGCTCCACGACTTTCACAAGTGTGATAGGTAGGAATAAAATGAGATGTGTAATTTATGCTCCTAGAACGCCTGAAGGTAATATTTCAATGTTGGGCCTCTGTATGTGGCCAGGCTGTGTAAAAGTCTCAAACATGTGGTATCGTTATACTTTGGAAGAGTAGCAGAATGTATTTTGGGGTGTAATTTTTGCTATATACATGCTATGTTTTAGAAATATCTTATAAATTGACAACTTTGTGTAAAAAAAATGCGTTTTAATTTTTTTTACACATTTTCCAAAAACTTCTGGAAAAAAATGAACCATTCAAAAGACTCATTATGCCTCATAGATTATACTTTGGGGTGTTTGCTTTACAAAATGGGGTCATTTTGTGGGCAATTTCATTGTCCTGGTGCTCCAGGGCCTTCAAAAGTGTAATAGGTGGTTGAGAAATGAAATGTATCATTTATTCTCGTAGAACGCCTGCAGGTTCTACTTCAATGTTGGGCCTTTGTATTAACCACGCTGCGTAAAAGTCTCACACATGTGGTATCGCCATACTTGGAAAGCATAGTAAAATGTATTTTGGGGTGTAATTTGTTGTATGCATATGCTGTGTGTGAGAAATAACCTGATAATATGACAATTTAAAAAAAAAAAAAAAATCTTCATTTTGCAAAGAATTGTGGGAAAAAATTACAACTTAAAAAAACTCACCATGCTACTTACTTAATACCTTGTGTTACGAATTCCACACCCTACAGCGACTAGCTAACTGCGACGTGCGTTCCGTGACCAGGGTATATGAGGAACTAAGAAAATAAGGGGGAAATTATACTGCGCATGTAAGACCGGCTGTGGTACTTTCACAGCCTGCACTACCTTTGGCCACCACTAGAGGGAGACTCCACTCCAATCCAGCTAGCTGACCACACATAGGCAGATACGAATCTTACATACAATCTGGTGCACTCTAAGGGTTGAGGAGCAATCTTGCAATTACTAAACACCTCAAGCTATCCTGCAAGCTTGAACCCCGGCATAAATCACTCTTCCCACTGCCCATACACACCAGACACACAATAAAGGATAGCCTGCCATCACCCAACAGTTTGTCCGCAGACTGGTCTGCTGAGCCACCACACACACAGATCTCTGTCTAGCAGATCTGTTAACTTACAATCTGCATGCAATCTGCCAACACACAGTGCAATTGCATACCGATTGGCACGTAACTTAGACCGAGTACTTAGGCACTAAAATACAACAACCTCTCCAGAGATATGAGTCCTAGCTTAGTACACAGAAGTCACTTATTAATTTTATCATTTAATATCCCGAAAGTGGGCAGTGCATATACGATATACAAAGAAAAAGGATTTACCAAAAAAGATACAAAAAATGCAGAAAGACACACAAATTGGCAATTTGCTATGAAAATAAAAAGGGATAAAAACAGAAATAAACTTTACCCAAGTCTATCTTGTAGAAGCATACTGGAACATGTGGGAACTCCCCAGTTTCGAACTGGCTTCGAGGAAGAACAATGTCCATATCTCAGGCTACCCAATTTATTGAAATATGGATGTGGGCTGGACTTTAGCCCTTGGCCAATCAACCCTGAGGGGTGTTCCTGTCTCAGCCCACAAATGTTTTGTGTTTTGAAATGACCAGAGTCAAATTGTCCCAGAACGGCGCTGATTGCTGGGTCATGGATAGGATTTCCGATACCAGCGCATCAGTCCGATCGCAACAGTACCAGTCACTGGCTGCCTACTGCAATCGGGCGCCATATAACGGTTTTGTGTGGTTCTCTAGGATTCCACACCTGCTAAACATACAGAGTTACATGTACACGTAACCCATCAGGTGTACGATCAAAAGGAATTATTTTCATCTCTCTGATGCTAATATTTTAGCTTTTATGAGAGATAAACTAGGTTCCTTAGATCTGTTGGTATTAATCAAAGTTTACAGACTGTCCGGAGCCTTGGGAATGCCCCCTGCGGATCAATGTAGCCAAAATGACTAGCAGTTTTCTTTGAGGCCTCAGGATGGTGGCAATCTGTTTACTCTAATGGGAACTTTTATTGTCATCTAGGTGTCACTTCGATCTTAGAAAAACTGTCTCTGTCCTTTTCAAATGCTAATTAAAAAACATATGTGCATGACTGACATTGAATACTATATTTTTAATAACCCAGAATTAAACTACATCTACAATTACACTACTTCTACAGATCACACCACATCTTGTTAGGGCAAAACTATCCTACGCTTACATTTTCGTCACACCTTGGAATGTCTACTTTCTAAAAAGGGGTCATTTGGGGGGTATTTGTACTTTCCTGACTTGTTAGTGTCTCAAGAAATGAGATACACCTGATGTACTGAATGCCTGATCAGAAGTGATCAATTTTCAGTGATTGGCACCATAGTTTGTAGATTCTATAACTTTCACAAAGGCAAAATAATATACACTAAATTGGGTTATTTTTACCAAAGCTATGTAGCAGTATAAATTTTGGACAAAATTTATGAAGAAAAATTACTAATTTGCAAAATTTATGACAGAAACAAAGAAAAAGGCATTTTTTTCACAAAATGTACGGTCTTTTTTTTATTTATAGCACAAAAAATAAAAAACCCACTAGTGATTATATACCACTAAAAGAAAGCTCTATTTGTGTGAAAAAAAGGACGCAAATTTCATATGGGTACAGTGTTGCATGACTGAGTGATTGTCATTCAAATTGTGAGAGCGCTGAAAGCTGAAAATTGGTCTGGGCAGGAAGGGGGTGTAAGTGCACTGTATTGAAGTGGTTAAGTAGACAGGTGTGAGAGTGCAGGCCCTAAAGCTGATACACAATCAGGGGTATGCAGACAGACAGGGCATGAAGGTATTACTGCAGATTCATGACACTTATTTTGATCACAAAGGCATGGAAAAATGGCATGGAAAGGACTCATTTAAGCTGACACATTTCATCCACAAAGACTTCAACTGGGGTATGAGTCACTGCAGAGAGATTTTTAGACATTTGTAACTAGTGGCAGCTGGTGGTTTTTTTTTGAGGGGGGGGGGGGGGGGGGCAGCAAACAACCATCCCCCTGTCTGACGGTCGGGCCAGCACTTACCCCATCTAGGCAGTGGGCATCGGAGGCATCAGGCAATAGGCATGGAGCAGCGGGCATCAGAATTCAGGCAGAAGGCATGGAGCAGCGGGCATCAGGCAGAAGGCATGGTGCAGCGGGCAGCGAGCATCAGGCAATGGCTCCTGCGTCCCTTTCCTCCATCACTGGCTGTACGTCTCCTCCCCTCCCCCTAGGCGTCCAATAGGATCGCCTATCCTTTCAGTCAATCGGGTAACGGGTCTCAGACCAGCTTCCTGTTTGGCGGGGAGGAGGATCAGTGTTAGAATAGCGAATATTCATTCACTATTCTAACACATCTGGGTGGGCTGTGAGTGCATTCTCTGCACCCAGAGTCCACCCTTTTTTGAAGCCTATTAGAACCTCTGGCTCTAATCAGTGCTTCAAAAAAACACCCACCCCGCATTGGAATCCATGCGCCCGGGGTCCTGAAAGAGGCCCGATGCTTGGATAGGGGCACGGTGGCAGGGGTATGGGGGGCGGCGCCTGTGCACCTCTAATGGACGGGCAGCCCCAGTTTGTAACTGACCTTAAAAAATATGTAACTGATCACATGCTTGGAATTAATACTTGCAGATGCTTACCTCCTTTGCAATCAAAACATGTAGCCTTAAAAATGTCCATTACAGATTTGCAATGAGCCTGGGAAGTAATGTAGTTGTCCAGGTTTTATCAGAGCTGCTGGATACTGATAATTAAACAGTAATCTGCAAGCACTGGTTACAGACTGACCTTGAGACAGAACAAGCTGACACTCAGGGTCGGTTCACACTGGGGCGACTTGGGATCCGACTTGTACGCCCTCAAGTCGCCCCAAGTCGCCCCAAGTCACTTTGCATTTAGATTATCATGGTAGGCAATGGGAGCGTCTTAATTGACACTACTGAAGTCGCTCCGACTTCAGAAAAGGTTCCTGTACTACTTCTATCCGACTTGTAGGCGACTTGTACCCATTCAACTCAATGTAAGTCGCCTGCAAGTCGGATCTCTCTGTAAAGTCAAGCGACTTTGCAGAGAAAACCCCTCCCTCCCCCCCTCCCTCCCAGAGAGGTGATTGGCCACAGGCGAAGTCGCCTGTCATGGAGGCGACTTCAAGTCGCCTCGTAATTTGCCAAAGTCGCGCTAAAGTCGCGCTGAAGCCGCGTTGAAGTCGCGGTACAAAGTCGCGCTAAAGTCGTGTTGCCCATGTGTGAACCGACCCTAACTCAGCTTGTTCTACAAATATAATTTAGCCCTTAATGGCAAGTTTCATGGCTTGATTCAGGAACTTCTTAGCTGGCCTGGGATGAACTCTGGTGACTATTGGGCTGCACACTGATCAGTGCTGCTGAGTGAACTTTATATGCCTGCTCTGCCCACCCCTACTGCTGTTCTGACTGTGATCACTCTGATCCAGCCAGGATGACTTTGACAGCAGTCAAACCTGGGAGGATCGTCCTTCTCCTGTCTGGACACTGGTATGGCTGCAGCTACAGAGAAGGAGGCAAGCACAGCCTCAGTTCAGTGTGTGAGCTGTATCAGAGTTTAGGGCATGTGGTAGTGTGACAGCTGGGCAAGTTGCTGAAGAGCTTCTCCTGCGTGTAATGAGCATAGTGTAGCTCACAATCTGGTGCGCCCCCCTCCTCACAAGATAACGCCTAGGGCAGTAGCCCCTTCTGCCCACCCCTAGCCCTGACTGTCAGTGCCCATGCAGCAAGTGCAGCAATCAAAATCTACCCTCTTCCCCCCCCTTCCTTTCTCAGGGCTTCTGGGACAGGTCAAAGCGTTTCTGATTGCTCAATGCTTGCAGAGAAAATTGCTCCAGTCTGTCCTGGAGGTGCTGCAGAAAGAAAGGGGAGAGGATGGTTTTCGATCCCCAGAACCGTTGGGAGTAGTACGTGGCTGGGAGGAGGCAGTTTCAGATACTGTAATCCTCAGTGACCTAGAAGGGTCTGCTTCTCATGTCTCCGCAAACTTGTGGTGCATGGGCTCCCTTATACTTCAAAGCCTGTGAAAGGACCCGAGAATACGTGGCATCAAGGAGAAGGATCACTATTGGTTGGCAACCCTCCTTGATCACCGTTACAGGGGGAAAGTCTCGGAACTCATCCCGTCCCCACAGAGGGAGCAGAAGATGAAATCTCTTGAGGACACCTTAAAGAGGAGTTTATGTAACACCTTTCCCGACTCTGGTAGGTTACAGTCTGGTGGAAAACGTTGTTTTGAGGCTTCTGTTGGTCAAGAGAAGAGTGGTGGAGAAGGGGGCTGCCTCAGTGATGCCTTTCAAAATTTTTTTAGTCCTTGGCACCCAGGGCTGTCAGCTTCCACATACCATTGGCAGTGCCTTCATCATATGGTGGGAGATCATCTAGGGGCAAAAACATTTAGGGAGAGCTTTCCAGTTGACGATCCACTGGGTTACTGTATCATGAGAGTAGACCACTGGCCAAAATGCAATAGAGCTGCTGGGCTGCCCTGCATCCAGAGTGCTTTCTAAATGGTCATTCAGTGCTGCCGGAGGTTTTGTGACAGATAAGAGAGCACATCTGTCCACTCCGTGGACTGACTGACATTTATCAAAGTGAATCAGTCCTGGATTAGCAGCAGCTATCAAGTTCCTGATGCTGATGTCGCTGATTAAGTGCTTTCTGGATCTCAAATCTCTAAAAGGCTGCCTAGCTTTGTGGGTGTTTATTTCTGAAAGAAATGTTTTGGTGTAGGTTTCATGGGTACAATTAACACCCAAGGACCAATTATTCCGCACCTGTTTGACAGGTGCATTTCATTGCAATTTGTGGCAGCAAGGCCAATTCTTGCTTTCATAAAGAGTACCTCTATAGGATTATGATGTGAAGGCACCACCAACACCCAAAGCCCAAGTTTCCCACACCTGTTACTTCTATCCAAAGAGATACCAGAATTTATCCAAAAAACCTTTAACCACTTGCTGACCAGCCGCAGCCATTTTACTGGGGCGCTCACGCCGCCGCAATGCAGGGGTGCCGATGCTTGTGGCCGACATTTGAGATGACCGCCGGCCAAAAGCGATCGCGAGGGACAGAACACGGAAGTGTGTGTGTGTAAACACACAAATCCCTGTTCTGTTCTGAGAGAAGTGACAGATCGTGTGTTCCTATTAGCTAGGAACCATGATCCGTCACTTCCTCTAGTCAGTCCCCTCCCAGGGAACACAGTTAACCTCTTGAACGCCCCCTAATGTTAACTCCTTCCCCGCCAGTGACATTTTTACAGTAATCAGTGCATTTTTATAGCACCGATCGCTGTATGAATGCCAATGGTCCCAAAATGGTGTCAAAAGTGTCCAATGTGTCTGCCATAATGTCGCAGTCCCGATAAAAATCGCAGATCGCCGCCATTACTAGTAAAAAAAAAAAAATAATAAAAATGCTATAAATCTATTTCCTATTTTGTAGACGCTATAACCTTTGCACAAACCAATCAATATACGCTTATTGCAATTTTTTTTTACCCAAAATATGTAGAAGAATACAGATTGGCCTAAACTGAGAAAAAATTTGCTTTTTTAAAAAAAATGGGGATATTTAATATAGCAAAAAGTACAAAAATATTGTGTTTTTTCAAAATTGTCGCTTTTTTTTGTTTATAGTGCAAAAAATAAAAACAGCAGAGGCGATCAAATACCACCAAAAGAAAGCTCTATTTGTGGGAGAAAAAAGGACTTCCATTTTGTTTGGGTGCAGCATCGCACGACCACGCAATTATCAGTTAAAGCGACGCAGTGCCGAATCGCAAAAAAATGGCCCGGTCATTCAGCAGCCAAATCTTCCAGGGCTGAAGTGGTTAATTTTGTTCCGAGTGCACTAAATTGTGGCCTCATCATATAGACTGGCCCCCCATGCCATTGTTTATAAAATACAGAAACTTTGAATGGAAAATTTTCATTTTTTTGGCTTTATAAATGTCATTATTGCTGCAGCAGGTTCTATACATGGTACAGATGCGCCACATTACAGGCAGACTAAGGGGTCCCCCAGGCACTATATTTAAATAC
>NW_027362715.1:0-17294 GCF_042186555.1 Aquarana catesbeiana
ACACCATTGTTTAGGCCATATGCATTTTCCAACATTTTTGGGGGCCTACTTGGATGCCAAATATTTGTTTGTGTAGATGGGTTTGTTACTAGAATGAAATGCAAACTAGATTGTGTGTAAGGAGAGGACACTGAGCAGCTGTTTTCACATCTGGACACTGGAGCACTAGTGTGGGACACAAGAACACCATTTTTATTAGGGGGCCACACAGGTGCTCCAGTGTATACTATAGGGGGGTCTCCATCTGTGAAGCTTGTACTAAACAGGTAAAGTATTGCAGCTTGACAAAGGCCAATAAAAAATATACATCTTGGAACTCGGCTAAAATAGACAATTGTACCCCACTTCCAAGCTATGTTTCCTATTTCTATAGTTCTGCCATCAAATATCTGTGTGCTAAGTATACCATTTTTGTTTTACATAGGGGAGAAAAGACTCGGAGGACACCCCTCATCCCAGGACAACACAGACCCCCCCCCTCTGGAAGAAGGGGAAATACCAACACAAGAAGAAGGGCAGGAGGAAGAAGAAGACGTGGTGGAGATTGGCACCACAACAGGTGAGTGTCTGCGACCACAGACTCAGGTAAAAGAGATGGCTGGTGGCAGATTTTTGAGACCTTTTTTTTTGTTCTTTATCTCTTTTTAGGTGATCGTGATGTGAGGGATCCAGAACGATTTACATCTGAAAGTGCCCAGATACTGATAGGGGAGATCATGGGGTGTAATCTCCAATTGCAAAACATCCAGCAACAAATCACTGATGTTATTAAAAAAAATAATAACATCATTGATGTTTTGGGGCGAATTTAAACCCCACAAAATCACCTGTTTTATGGTACCAAACTTTTTTCAATGTTTAGAAAAGCCAAATTTGGAGGATGCACACAGTGTGCCAACATGTGCTATCTGACATCACGGGAGATCAATGGACGCGTTTTGGGGGTGCAACACCTTCCTCAATTATAAAGTCGCATTGAGGAAGGGCTTTCTCCCTCAAAACACGTCCCTTGATCCCCCCTGATGGCAGATAGCACATGTTGCCATTCGTAAATTGGTGTGCATCTTCCAAATTTGGCTTTTCCAGGGGTGATTTCCCCCCATCTGAACGCTAAATCAAACCCAGTTCCTAAATACTGATGTCTGATCTAGCCTTCAGGTTTTACCTAATGTGAACTTTGTAAGTTCAAGTTTTTTGGCTTTCTTGTTGGTTTTACACAGGCCTGTTTTATCTGAAATGGATATTTTGATTTTTCATAATGCTACTGCAAACATTGTTATACAACAAACATGTTGGTTTGTTTTAAAAACCTTTGGTAAATGCGCATGTGATTGTGCAGCTATAAAAAAGTGCCTTACTCAAGAATGTGTGGATTATTGTCTCAACACTACCACACTTTTGGGGTGATGTAATTGTTGTTTTATGCACAAATGGGGGTTATTTCCTAAGGGCAAATCCTCTTTGCACTACAAGTGCAGGTTCAGTGCAGTTGCAAGTGCACTTGTAGTGAAATGTGTTTTTGCATTTAGGAAGTACCAGCCAACACTGTTTTTTATAAGGTTACCCAATCACGACATTTTCTGCACTCAACACATTTCTGTCAGGGTCAGCTAAAACAAACACAAGCAGTAAATGTCCACCAAGAATTTCTTTTGGTTGTTTTTTATTTGAAAAAGGTGTCACAGATTGTCTGGCATATTGATAGCCCCCCTACCCGCAAAGAACTCCAGGTATCGTAACCGGACATCACGGGCATTCAGGGAGGGCAAGCCAGGACGGCCGCTTTCAAGTGCCGTCATTGTTGATGTATTTGGGATTCCGACCTCAGGCCCAACTGAGCCAGCATAGTTGGCTGAATGTTTTTGTAGAAAATTATGGAGAACACAGCAGGCAAGTATTATATGGTTCAGTTTATACTCCGCCATATGGATGGGTGTCATAAATAATCGGAACCGGCTGGCCAGGATTCCAAAGGTGTTCTCCACCACTCTTCGGGCTCTGGCCAGCCGGTAATTAAATACCCTCTGTTCCGGGGTGAGGGTCCTCATCGGGAATGGCCGCATCAGGTGGTCCCCCAGCGCAAATGCTTCATCAGCAACGAACACAAATGGGAGACCTTCAACATTGTCCTCTGGAGGTGGCAAGTCCAAGCTGCCATTCTGGAGACGCCTGTAGAACTCCGTCTGGGCGATGACTCCACCATCGGACATCCGGCCATTCTTCCCCACGTCCACATACAAGAAGTCGTAATTAGCCGACACCACCGCCAACATCACTATACTATTAAACCCCTTGTAATTATAATAGTATGACCCCGAGTTGGGTGGTGGGACGAGGTGGACGTGTTTCCCATCAATTGCCCCTCCGCAGTTAGGAAAGTCCCACCGCTGGGCAAAGTGGGAGGCCACAGTCTGCCATTCCTGTGGCGTGGAAGGAAACTGTTGAGGAAAAAACAATAAACATTACTATTTTTTCACAGAAACATGGCAAGCAGATTAGACACAAACATTATGGGTCAACCTCCAGATAGCATTTATTAAGGGGAATTTAACAACAACAAAGTATAAGGTACACCTATCATATTCCCCCTCCCCCCCTCTCATGGGCCATTTCTAACATTATAGGGGGGGGAACTCTTGGACAGGTAACCCTCTTCACTTCATTGAGAGATGAATGCCTAAATACAGGGTATTACTTGGAACAGCCCCTCCTTAGTTACACTATTGGCAGCCCACTGGACAGGTAAGAAGTGTCATAATACAAAGATATAAATACACATTGTACACATTTGAGCACATTTGGACATTCTGCTATTACCTATCAAGATCATAATAGGATACAAGAACTTTAAACAGTACCATTGGAAAGTATACAGGCAGGCCCTTGCACTACATGCTTTGGGGAATTCATCCATAAATCTGAGCACTAAAGAGGTGGGTATAGTGTGTATGGGTTTGGCAAAGTCAGCAGATAGATGATTGAAGATAGAGAATTGGGATCAGCTGACTTAGCAGTTGGGGGAGGGAGGGTTACAAAAAATTTGGGGACACCACAAAAAAAAGCCTCTGCCACTCTGCCTGAATTTAAATCAAAAATAACATTTCCAAACATTTTAGGGGGTGTTTGGGGTAAAGCACTACTATGGAGCTGATAAAATACATTGTTAAGTGACTACATGAGGTGAATATAGGGCAGGAGACACCATGCTGGGGAGGTTATTGAAGGGCAAATATGTATGAAGGACCTAAAATAATAATTACATAAAAATCCAGCATGCATGAGAACAAAGGGGACATTCACAGCATATTACAATCATGCTAATTATGGAATGAGGGAAGAAATACAATATATTATCAAACATTCAATACAATAAAATGTGATATAAAAGGATAAAAATCTTACCTTCATATACTCCTTCTGTAGGACCTGTATGATGGCAGAACAGGTCTCTGGGATAATGATCCCCAGAGCCTGGGGGGAGATGCCTGTCGAGAACTTCAAGTCCTGCAGACTTCTCCCTGTGGCCAAATACCGCAAGGTAGCGACCAGCCTCTGCTCCGGAGTGATGGCTTGCCTCATGCAGGTATCCTGCCTGCTGATATAGGGGGTCAGCGAAGCCAACAAACGGTGAAACACGGGGTCCGTCATCCGGAGAAAGTTCCTGAAATCATCAGGATTATTCTCACGGATCTCACGGAGCAAAGGCATATGACAGAACTGGTCACGCTGAAGCAACCAATTCTTGGTCCATGAACTCCTCCCCACCCTGTTCATGGACTGGACTTGTGTCAAGGTCAGGACCCCAACACCAAGCCCCCGCACAGCACGAACTCTACGAGGAGTACGCATACGAAACATGGCTAGAAAACGGTCGGCTGCTCAGAACGAAGTAACAGAACGCACTGAAGAACAGCAAGGCCTGTGAAGAGCGACCTGAAAAACAGCAACGAGCGGACAAGATCGCACAGAAAACTCCAATACGAACTGACTGCACGCACTGAAGAGCAGATACAAACCCACAAGCACAAACTGAACGTCAGAAAACGATCTGAAAGCCACGAGTCTGAAAAAGCGCGAATCGTCTCTCACCAAACTTTTACTAACACGAGATTAGCAAGGAGCCCAAAGGGTGCCGCGCTTGGTTCTGAACTGGCCTTTTCTAGTCTCGTCGTACGTGCTTGACGTCACCGCGTTCTTGGCGATCGGAAATTCCGACAACTTTGTGCGACCGTGTGTAGGCAAAACAAGTTTGAGCCAACATCCGTCGGAAAAAATCCGAGGATTTTGTTGTCGGAATGTCCGAACAAAGTCCGACCGTGTGTACGGGGCATAACTATGTAACAAGCTGTCCTGCAGATGTAGAGAGTAGAGAGTGTTGAGACAAACCATTTAACACAGATAGGGGTACTCGTTTTTATTTAACCAGTTACCAACCGGCCCATAGCAGAATGACGGCTGCAGGGCGGTTGGATAACTCTGGGTGGACGTACTATGACGTCCTCCCAGAATTCCCCTCTCGCGCGCCCCCTGGGGCGCGCACCCGAACACATCCGTGACCGCCGGGTCCAGGGGACCCGGCGCATCACGGATCCCGGTAAATGGCCGCTAATCGCGGCCGTTTACCATGTGATCGAGCCGTCAAATGACGGCGCGATCACATGTAAACAGACCGGCGTCATCTGATGACGCCGGTTCCTCTCCTCCCCTCCTGTGTACCGATCGGTACACAGTGAGCGGGGAGGGGGATGGATGGATGTCTGCAGCGCTGTGGGCTGTATGTGTAGTGCCCACAGCGCAGCACAGAGACATCCATCCATCCATGCTCAGCCATCCCTCACTACTAATGCTGTGCAATACTCTGCAATACCCCCACAATACTCTGCAATACCCCCACAATACTCTGCAATGCTGTGCAATACTCTGCAATACCCCCACAATACTCTGCAATGCTGTGCAATACTCTGCAATGCCCCCACAATACTCTGCAATGCTGTGCAATACTCTGCAATGCTGTGCAATACTCTGCAATACCCCCACAATACTCTGCAATGCTGTGCAATACTCTGCAATGCCCCCACAATACTCTGCAATGCTGTGCAATACTCTGCAATGCCCCCGCCATACTCTGCAATGCCCCCGCCATACTCTGCCATGCCCCCGCCATACTCTGCCATGCCCCCGCCATACTCTGCCATGCCCCCGCCATACTCTGCCATGCCCCCGCCATACTCTGCCATGCCCCCGCCATACTCTGCCATGCCCCCGCCATACTCTGCCATGCCCCCGCCATACTCTGCCATGCCCCCGCCATACTCTGCCATGCCCCCGCCATACTCTGCCATGCCCCCGCCATACTCCGCAATACCCCGCCATACTCCGCAATACCCCGCCATACTCCGCAATACCCCGCCATGCTGAGCCATGCTCAGCTGTACTCGCCCTCTGTATGTGGCCAGGCTGTGGAAGTCTCACACATGGGGTATCGCCGTACTCAGGAGGAGCAGAAGAATCTATTTTGGGGTGTCATTTTTGGCATGTACATGTTATGTGGTAGAAATATTGTATAAATGGACAACTTTGTGTTAAAAAAAAAAAAAAGCGTTTTAACCACTTCCCGCCCGCCGGCCGTCATACAACGTCCTTGACTTTGTGCGGAGATATCTGAATGATGGTTGCAGCTACAGGCATCATTCAGATATCAGCTTTTTCAGCCGGCGATTCCCTACACCATGAGAATGATCATAGCAGCTGTTCCACTGCTTGATCATTCTTACGGGAGGCAAGAGGGGACGTCCCCCCTTCCCGCCGCCTTGCGGTGCTTCTACCAACTCACCGCTACGATGGAAGCCAGATCTTTTTTTTTTTTTTTTTTTTTTTTTTTTAATTACAGGCTTCCCAGCCTAGAGGTGAGATGTGGGGTCTTATTGACCCCATATCTCACTGTGAAGAGGACCTGTCATGCCATATTCCTATTACAAGGATGTTTATATTCCTTGTAATAGGAATAAAAGTGGTCAAAATTTTTTTTTTTGGAAAAAAGCATCAAACTAAAATAAATAAAGTAAAATGAACAATAAAAAAAAAAAAAATTTTTAAAGCGCCCCTGTCCCTGTGTGCTCGCATGCAGAAGCGAACGCATACGTAAGTCCCGCCCACATATGAAAACGGTGTTCAAACCACATATGTGAGGTATCGCTGCGATCGGTAGAGCGAGAGAAATAATTTTGGCCCTAGACCTCCTCTGTAACTCAAAACATGTAACCAGTAAAAAATTTTAAAGCGTCGCCTATGGGGATTTTTGAGTAGCAAAGTTTGGCGCCATTCCACAAGCGCGTGCAATTTTGAAGTGTGACATGTTGGGTATCTATTTACTCGGCGTAACTTCATCTTTCACATTATGCAAAAACATTGGGCTAACTTTACTGTTTTGGTTTTTGTAAAGCACAAAACAGTTTTTTTTCCAAAAAAAACGCGTTAAAAAAATTGCTGCGCAAATACCGTGCGAGATAAAAAGTTGCAACGACCGCCATTGTATTCTCTAGGGTCTTTGCTAAAAAAACATATATAATGTTTTGGGGTTCTAAGTAATTTTCTAGCTAATAAATGATGATTTTTACATGTAGGAGAGAAATGTCAGAATTGGCCTGGGTGCTCCAGAACGCCTGAAGGTGCTCCCCTGCATGTTGGGCCTCTGTATGTGGCCACGCTGTGTAAAAGTCTCACACATGTGGTATAGCCATACTCGGGAGTAATAGCAGAATGCGTTTTGTGGTGTAATTTGTGGTATGCATATGCGGCCTGTGAGAAATACCTTGCTAATATGACAATTTTGTGGAAAAAAAAAAAAAGTAAAAAAAAACCTTGATTTTGCAAAGAATTGTGGGAAAAAATGACAACTTCAAAAAACTCACCATGCATCTTTCTAAATACCTTGGAATGTCTTCTTTCCAAAAAGGGGTCATTTGGGGGGTATTTGTACTTTTCTGGCATGTTAGGGTCTCAAGAAATGAGATAGGCCGTCAGTACTTCAGGTGTGATTAATTTTCAGATATTCGCACCATAGCTTTTGGACTCTATAACTTTCAAAAAGACCAAATAATATCCACCGATTTGGGTTATTTTTACCAAAGATATGTAGCGGTATAAATTTTGGCCAAAATATATGAAGAAAAATTACTAATTTGCAAAATATTATAACAGAAATGAAGAAAAATGTATTTTTTTACAGATTTTTCGGTCTTTTTTCTTTTACGGCGCAAAAAATAAAGAACCCAGCAGTGATTAAATACCACCAAAAGAAAGCTCTATTTGTGTGAAAAAAAGGACAAAAATTTCATAAAGATACAGTGTTGCATGACTGAGTAATTGTCATTCAAAATGTGAGAGCACCAAAAGCTGAAAATTGGTCTGGTTAGGAAGGGGGTTTAAGTGCCCAGTTGTCAAGTGGTTAAAACCTTTACCCCCCCCCCCCAAAAAAAAAAAAAATATACTTTTTTTATTGCAACTGCTTAAAAAGCATTAGCTGGAGTTTAGCTACAATTTGTTAGTGTAATTAAATCTGCCAGTGCATCCAGTTCTGTTACATGGGGGGGTGGGACAGCCAGTGCAGTCTCCTCTGGCTGCAACATTTAGAGGGGCGGTTCTGCCCCCGCAATGTGTTTGAAGTACAAGGCTGGGCAGACAGCTAACAACTTCACAATAAAGACTGAAGCTGAAGGGTTAACCGTTGTAATCTTTACTGAGAATTAGATATTTTTTGTTTTTAAAAAGACTTATGCTTCCAAGGCCAGTATTAAAGCAAAACTCCGGCCAAAACACGGGGATGTGTACAAATGGGGGATTTTTTGAAAATCCAGGAGTTCTGCTTTAAGTGGATTTTAAACAGTGGAGGTCTTCACATGCTTTCTTCACTACACATCACAAGGATTAGGCAAAATGTCTGCTGGGCAGGAAGTGGGCGTAATATACTACAGTTACTGCCAGTAATGGATGCAATTTAAAGCAACAGTTAGATAAGTAAATATATACACTTTATGGTGATCAGAAAACTCTCCACCTGGCATAATAAAAATTATACCACTAGGTTTCTTTTTTAACCACTCCAATACCAGGCACTTAGACACCTTCCCGCCCAGGCCAATTTTCAGCTTTCAGCGCTGTCGCAATTTGAATGACAATTGCGCAGTCATGCTACACCGTACCCAAACAAATTTTTTATCATTTTGTTCCCACAAATAGAGCTTTATTTTGGTGGTATTTGATCGCCTCTGCGTTTTTTTTGATTTGATTGTGAAAAAAACGTTTGTTTCTGTTAAAAATTTTTGTAAATAAGTAAGTTTTCTTCAATGACGGGCACTGATATGGCTGCACTGACGGGCACCGATGAGGTGGCACTGATAGGTGGCACCGATGGGCACTGACAGGTGGCATTGCTGGGCATAACTGAAATATAATGGTGCCAATCATGGGCACAGATTGGGCACATGTGGATGGCCATGAGGTACATACCTGGCCATCCACATGCTGCCCGCTCCCCTGGTGGTCCAGTGTGGTCATCTGAGGGGGGGCTGCGCTGATAAACAATCAGCGCAGACCCCCCTGTCAGGAGAGTCGCCGATCGGCTCTCCTCTACTCGCGTCTGTCAGACGCGAGTGAGGAAAAGCCGATCAATGGCTCTTCCTATTGACATCCATTCACGTGTCCAATCACGGCTGATCACGTGGTAAAGAGCCTCCGCCGGAGGCTCTTTACCAAGATTGGTGTAGTGGTGTGTCAGCTCCACTGATCGCCGCGATGCGCACGTGGCATGTTATCCTGCTGGACGTCATATGACACCCAGCCAGGATAACGGAACCACCGCCCGGCCGTCAATCTGCTATAGGCCGGGCGGGAAGTGGTTAAGAAGTAAAACAACTTCAGAGATAGGTCTAAGGTACACCTTAGGGTAGGGTGACCAGACATCCCCAATTTCCAGGGGACAGTCCCCAGATTGAGCCCACATTCCCCGTAGAGTGTCTGTCCCCGAATTGGAGAGGCGGCGGGGGGGCCCAGGACCCGGCATCTCCCCCTGCACCTCTGCCTGTCAGTTCACTGTGCAGTGGGGGGAGGTGGCGATCGGCAGCTCTGTGGCGGCTGCGGGAGGCAGGATCTCCCTGAAGCTAGTAGTTCTTTTCCTGAGTCTGTACAGTGGAGAGGGGAGGGGCTTCTGACCCGGGCATGTATCAGTTTCACTCCTCAGTGTACGAGTCGCTAGGCTCTTTCACACTGGCGGACTGATCGGGTCCCCCTGTCAGTTTTTCAGGCAGACCCGATCAGACAATCCACTGTCCTCGATGGACCTGTGTCCGCTGACTCCCACCACCATCCGATCCACTAAAAACAGATGGGAGATCCATTCCCCATCCATCTGGCGGATCAGATTGGATGGTCCGCTTCCATCTAAAAGCCCCATAGAGAGCAGCATGTTGTGTCCATGTCCGCTCTACATCAGTGGAACGCTCACAGACATGTCATCCGTTTGCTCAGCGGTAATCAGGGGAGAGATCCCCCACTGAGCAAACCGATTCCGCTGTGTCAACTTTAAATTTAATTCACCGGGTGCCTGCCATCACACAAGTCCCGCCTCCTACTTTTCTCCTTTGACAGACAGCACACTTGTCCAATGCCAGGATGAGATCTGGCCATTTTCAGCAGAACACGTCTCTTTTCTCCTCTCTGATCCCCTGCATTGCTGAACACTGGTCAGGCTGCATTGCTGAGCACTGGTCAGGCTGCATTGCTGAGCACTGGTCAGGCTGCATTGCTGGGCACTGGTCAGGCTGCATTGCTGGGCACTGGTCAGGCTGCATTGCTGGGCACTGGTCAGGCTGCATTGCTGGGCACTGGTCAGGCTGCATTGCTGGGCACTGGTCAGGCTGCATTGCTGGGCACTGGTCAGGCTGCATTGCTGGGCACTGGTCAGGCTGCATAGATGGGCACTGGTCAGGCTGCATAGATGGGCACTGGTCAGGCTGCATAGATGGGCACTGGTCAGGCTGCATAGATGGGCACTGGTCAGGCTGCATAGATGGGCACTGGTCAGGCTGCATAGATGGGCACTGGTCAGGCTGCATAGATGGGCACTGGTGAAGCTGCATAGATGGGCACTGGTCAGGCTGCATAGATGGGCAATGGTCAGGCTACATAAATGGGCACAGCTGAGTCCTGCATTCTTTATGTAACGCACTCCTCAACTCTGCACTCTATTTTTTCTCTGTCTTATCTTCATAACATTTGGCAGTCATACAGTATCTCAAAAAATTCTAAGCAGCATCTTTCTTTATTGACGAAATGTTAGAAAGAACACGCACGTGTGTGTGTGTGTGTGTGTGTGTGTGTGTGTGTGTGTGTGTGTGTGTGTGTGTGTGTGTGTGTGTGTGTGTGTGTGTGTGTGTGTGTGTGTGTGTGTGTGTGTATATATATATATATATATATATATATATATATATATATATATATATATATATATATATATATCTCAATGATTCCGTAAACACATACCACATGCACTGCATATATCATTTGGAGGAAAATATGCTCATAAAATAGTTTATCATTTGCCAATAAAAAAAAGTCCCCGGATTTCATTTTAAAAATCTGAAATCTGGTCACCTTACCTTAGGGGTGCCCTGTCTCATGACTTTAACCTTTCTAACCTTACCATCATTACTAGGTCTCGACAAGGAGTCCAACTGGCCATTAGTTTCTGTGGACCTGAGCATTTTTAAGTAGAACGACATCTCCAACTTGGAGGTTAGACTTGTCAACTTGCCATTTTTTGCGTGACTGGAGCGTCACCAGGTAGTCGTTTCCATCTTTTCCAGAAGATCCCTGGAAGGCTCTGAACTTTCTTCCATTGCTTGGTGTATAGGTCTTTGACACCAAAGTCTCCTGTGGGAGCTGTCACTGTTTCAGTCTCCTAGGGCAAAAGCATTTCATGTGTCAAGACTGCCAGCATTTCTGGATCTGTTGACACTGGAACTAAAGGTTGTGCATTCATGATGGTAATGACTTCTTCCCTCGTCCTTATCTGGTTCTAGAAGTTCAAAGGTCTCTAACTGAGGGGTCTCCTTGGTTTCTAATTTAGTAAAAAAAAAGATGGACCTGCTTGAGGACAGCCACTAGTACTGGTCTAGTCCCATGATCGGCTGGATTTTTATCTGTACTGATGTAGTGTTACTGTTCTGGGCAAGTGGACTTTGATGCGTGTTACTCTGTTTGACACATACATATAGGATCTTCGACGCATTGTAAATATATCCTAACACAATCTTGCTGTCTGTGTAAAGCTTCACTGCATGGATCTCAATGTCCAGTTCAGCAACGATCAAGTCTGCTCCACTGCTAAGACAGCAGCACAAAGCTCTAAGCGTGGAACAGTGTGAGCGGGATGTGGAGCTAGTTTGGACTTTCCCATGATAAACCCAACATAACTGTCCTTCAAAGTCCATTCTGAGAATACGCACAATTCTCTTTGCTTTGTGGCAAAGAAACAGGGACATATGACCTTTGGATGATGAGTTGTTCAAGCTCTATCATTGAGTCCCTCCACAACTTCCACTGCATTTCTTTCTCCTCAGTTAGATGTGTGTCTTATTCACTTTGTTCATGTTCATTAGCAATTTCTCTCATAAGAGCCTTGCCTTTAATGGTGATGGGGCTATGAAACCTAGGGGGTCATAAAGGTTGTTGACCATGGAAAAGGCACCTCTTCTCGTGAATGGCTTCTCTTCTCTGGATACTCTAAATGTGAAGCTGTCGGTTATCAGATCCCAACTAAGCCCTAAACTTCTCTGAAGGGGCAGTGAATCTGTTCCTAGATCCAGGTCCCTGAGATCTTTTGCACCGTCCTCTGAGGTAAACTCTTTCATCACTTCGCTGCTGTTGGAAGCTATCTTGTGCAACCTTATGTTAGCAGAATCTAACATCTCTCCAGTTCTTTTCAGGATGTTGCTGGAGAAAGAAGCAAATCTATCATTCACATAACAATTTCTCATGATGAACTGTTGGGCATCTATACCATGCTCTTCTTTACCTTCCTGATCTGCTCATCTCAGGTTGTAGATAGCTACAGCTGGAGAGGGGCTGTTCCTGAACACGTGTACCTTCATCCTGTATTCTGTGACATCTCTGTTGTCATTATCTTCATACCACAGGAACCACAGGTAGTCTCTGCGATCTTTGCGGACAAGGAAACAGTAGAACATTTGTTGTACATCTGCTGTTACTGCAACAAGTTCTTTTTCAGAATCTGATGAGGACTAAGGAGTGTATTATTCAGGTCGGGTCCACTGAGGGGGACATCCTTTAGAGTGATGCCTTCATACTTTGCACTGGAGTCAAATACTACTTGTATCTGTCCTGGTTTCTGAGGATGATACACTTCAAATATTAGTAAGTACCAACATTCTTGTTTTTCTTCCAATGGTAATGGTTTTTTTCAGCTTGACCACTGTCAAAGATCTGCATGAAATCATGGAAGTGTTCCTTCATATCTGGCTTTCTGTCCAGAGTGGGTCGCAAGGAGGTGAGGCTCTTCACTGCTTGTCCTTTGTTTGGAAGGTGATGTCGGGGTAAACGGAAAGGTAGTGGAGCTACCCAGCTGTTTGACTCATCCATGAAGACTTCTCTGTCCACGATCTCAAGGAAGAACCTATCATCAACAGATGGTAGTGGTTTTTCGTCATCTTGCATTCTTTCAAACATCTTGCATCCTAGCTCATCTGTCTCTTCAGCGGACTCTATAGCCTTCATGCATCTCTGAACTCTCTGCCACTGTATTGGGTTGACTAGTCTCTCTTTAACCTGTATCCTGTTGGATGTGTGGCCATTTTGCAAAAGGTTTGTTTTGTAGAAATTCACTTTTGCTGGCTTGTGAGCTCCGTCCAAACATACATCACCAATGATGACCCACCCAAGGTCAAGACATTGTGCAAATGGTGCATTGTGTGGCCCATTGTACTGCTCTGACCTTGCGCACTCTCGGTATGTCTCTTCCTAGTAGAAGGATAATTGCAGCGTCTGGGTCGAGTGCCGGAATCTTGTCTGTTAGGTGCATCAGATCTAATCTGATCTATCATCTGGTATCATATCACATTCTATGAGAGTGGGGAGAGTCAGCTGTGTTTTCCCATCTAAAGTTGAACTTTCTCTGTCACCAAAGAGGTCAAAAAACTCTGTTCTTGCTAGAGATCTGTTACTTTTCTCAACAAAGACTGCATACATTCTGATTGCCCTCTCACTGAGGCCTAAAAAAAATCAAATATACCGCGCTGTCAAAAAACGTGAAAAAGCAGCCAGCACAATAGTGTAAAATGTGACAATAAAAAGAAAAGTGCAGCGCTATGAGCAGACAAATGTCGACAATAATACAGATAACAATGGTCACAAAATCAGACAAGTAAAAATATTATCAGACAAAATAAAAATAAAAAATATAAAAGTGACATATAGTGACATATGATCAATATAAAAATATGAAAATACTGATAAATATAATAATGGATATCAATAAAGATTAGTGTCCATCTGTGATAAGGGACCACATGAGATATGTCCCAGAAATAAGTGATCCAATGCAAGTATGTGACAATCACTGAGATCTTGAACAGACATCAGAGTGAGTAGTGAGTAACATGAAGAGTCCACCACCAGAAGTACCAGTCTCTTACTGTTAAGATTGGACTTATACAGGTGTACACCTGACAAGCCAATCAAGCTTGGAAGGTAACCAAGAAGGCACCAATTCAATACATGGACTGCAGCATCAGGGTGGGCGTTCCGGTGGATTCAGCAGAATGGACACAGCTTACATGCAGATGTAGGTCAGCCAAATCATGGGTAAAAGGAAAGATGGAGCACATAGCGTGATACTGTAACGGATGTTTATTTAGGATGAAATCATAAGAGTTACACTTACATTTGCCAATGAGAATACGAGAGAGAGAGAGAGAGAGAGAGAGAGGAGAGAGAGAGAGAGAGACAGAGACAGAGACAGAGACAGAGAGAGAGAGAGAGAGAGAGAGAGAGAGAGAGGCAGTAGCTGTTGACCAGCATGGAAACCCAACGCGTTTCCCCTAAACAGGCATCATCTGGGGTGCTGGTGGCCCACAATCACTGTCTATATATAGATAAATGAAGCCCCCTAATGAGCAACAGCTCTGGCGTTCGTATGCAGAGACCTCTGGTGGTGAACTCATGTTACTCACTACTCACTCTGATGTCTCTTCAAGATCTCAGTGATTGTCACATACTTGCATTGGATCAATTATTTCTGGGACTTATTACTATCTCGTGTGGTCCCTTATCACACATGGACACTAATCTTTATTTATGTCGATTATTATATTTATCAGTATTTTCATATTGATCATATGTCACTTTATATATTTTATTTTTATTTTGTCACTGATAATATTTTTAACCTGTCTGATTTTGTGACCATTGTTATCTGTATTATTGTCGACAATTATTATTCGACATTTGTCTGCTCATATTGCTGCACATTTCTTTTTATTCTCTGAGGCCTGCAGGATACACCTTGACTAAACATATATTGAAGCATAATCTAGAGCTAAATGTCTCTGTGCAGATCTCAGTGCACTTTGAGGTTATTGCTGGTGTTGCACTCTTTTTTTTCTCCCTACCATGATCTTCTTGGGTTACCAGATTCTCTGTTTTCCATGGTGCTGGTCCTGGGTGCAACACAGACAGATAGTTGTCATTATTGCATTCTTTGCATCGTATTGCTTTCACATAGTCTTTAGCAAGATGTTGAGTTGAACCACAGAATCTGAAACAAATGCGCTTGTCCTTAAGATAGGACGTGCGCTCTATTGTCTTGCTTCTGAAACTGCAACAGTTTCTCAGTGGATGAGGCTTGTTATGTAGCGGACACTGCTTGTCTGGATCCTCAAATTTCATTCCTGAGATTTTATCCTGGTTGGCTTCAAACTCAGATGGTACTTTTGTCTTCCGTACAGACACTGTTTCTCTGCGTTCTTTATAATGCGCTGATGGTTGTTTCGCTGTCTTTACGTAGCTAGAGCCTCCCTTGTTCAAAAAGGCGAAGCTTGGGTCATTGTGCATTTTTGCTTGATTCATAATGACCTTTGCAAGGAAGGAGAAAGGTGGAAATGCCACTTGATGATCTTCCTTGTATTTTGATGCATGTGTGAGCCATCTTTCTTGTAAGTTGTTAAGCTTCTTGATTATCGGGTTGACTCCACGTGCTGTATCCAAAAATGAGAGGCTTTTGACACCTCCAGCTCTAAAAGTATGTCTCCAAGCTTTCTCAGCTTCTGATTGTCTTTGTTATTTTTGGATAATTTTCAACTTTTTCAGAAGTGCATGTTCAATTAATTCAGGTGACCTATAGCTTGTCTTCCAATCTCTGCCATACCATTGTAAGCCTTGCTGTCGCATCATGAACATGTACTGACCCGATGCTTTTGGCTTGCTCAGAAGACTCTGGTCCGAGCCATTTGGAGAGTAGGTTAAGCTTTTCCCTGTCTGTCAGATTTAAGTCTTGGGTGCTGCTTAGAAAAGATGACTTCCAGGCCCAATAGTTTTCTGGACGGTCTTTAAACTTCAGGAGACCAGAGCTCACCATTTCACGGCAAATCAAGTATTTTTGTCACATCTGTGGCTCCTGCTGCCTCAGGTGAGCATTTTTTGGGAACAAACACAGGGCATGTTTCTGGCTGATAAGACAGTGGGGGTGCTTGGTTAAATCCACTCAGGTCGTGTGGTTGTTCTCCCTTGCTGCAAGTCTTTCCGCTATAAGCCAGATTTAGGTTTTCCCAAGGAGGGATTACATCACCATTCGTTTGGTTTCCTGAAGGACCATCAGACTGGTCTCTGAGCACGTAAATACTTGGCTTTTCATATATCAAAGTTGTCTGCTGCTAGCGGAAGCTTTGACGATTTTTTTGCATCATTAGACTGTTGATCAGTGCACATGGTCGCATGCAATTGTACATACCCACAGGTGTGTTGGGTTGCACTGAGAGGTGTCATCTGGGTTTCTATCACAGAGTGTTCCATTTACCATTCTTCAGCAGCTCTGAGAACCTTGGCTTCAGCTAAGGCTGCTGAAGCAGTTTTTTCTTGCTTGAGAATATGTGAAGATGCTTTCATCTCTGCTTTTTGCTTCAGCTTTGCTTTCAGCTTTAATCATATGATGTTCTCCATCTATGCAGCCCTGTTCTCTTATTTCAGCTTCATGGGAAGCCAGTGCACGTGTGGCTTCTGCTTTTGCATGGGCCCTGACGGCTGCAGCACTGGTGGACAACAGGTTAGAGCAGCTTGAATGTCTAGAGCTAGTGTGTTTTGACCTGGCAGCTTCAGCAATAGCTGATGTCCGATTGACTAGAGACTCTAGAGCTTGTGCAACATGACTTGGTCCTTGGCATACTGTATGTGCTCTCCTCTGCTTGTGTATGCTGAGGGATGACTGCTGTAGAATCTTCATCTTTGTGCTGCATGATGAAACAGATTACTTCTCTGTAGTGTCTGTGGCTGTAGAGGTTAGCTGATGATTAGAACAAAATCACTCTTCCTTAGACTAGGCCTGCTGTGTTGTAAGCCTTTTTACTGTTCTGACCTCACAATGTGTTTGAAGTACAAGGCTTGGCAGGCAGCTAACAACTTCCCAATAAAGACTGAGGCTGAAGGGTTAACAGTCGTAACCTTTACTGAGGATTAGATTTTTTTTTTTTTTTAAAAAGACTTATGCTTCATTGGCCAGTATTAAGAAACAATAGAGGTCTTCACATGCTTTCTTCACAAGGATTAATCAAAATGTCTGCTGGACAGGAAGTGGGCGTAATATACTACAGTTCCTGCCAGTAATGGACGCCAATTTAACAGCTTGCAACCCCGCCCACCGTCAAATGACAGAGGGGCGGTGTGGCTCTCATTCTGATCATTCATATTCATATGACGTCGTCCCAGATCGTCCCAGGCTCGACCCCGATCTCTGTAAAGAGCCGCGGCTCTTTAATCATGTGATCGGCCTTGTAAAATCACAGCCGGTCACATGTAGACATGGAGATGGCGGTAATCGGTTCTCATCGCCTCACTGCAGAGTATGTGGCAAGGAGAGCCAATCAGTGGCATCTCTCCCCAGGGGACATCAAGATATGTAATCAGGGCACTAATCATCAGTGCCCTTATTACAATAACACGCCAGTGCTAGCAATCAGTGCCAGCAATCAGTGCCCATTAGTGATGCCAGTCAGTACTGGCTATCAGTG
>NW_027362716.1:0-17219 GCF_042186555.1 Aquarana catesbeiana
GTCTAAGTTTTGCCTAAGGCCTCACAAAGTCTAGAGCCGCCTCTGCCTCCATGTCCGTCCGTCCGTCCGTCCTAACAGCAATTCAGAGTTTCTATGATTTGTATCATTTACTGCATTTCATTAGAAGGAACGATGTGATCTCCTTACAGGGACTGTTTTTTTTATTGTCCTCCATCCTTTAATTCTGCTGAATATTTTCTGGAGATCAGAGATCAGTCAAAATTAAATACCAAACAAACACCCCCCCAGCTGAAAGGAACACAGATCTCAGATCCTCCTTCACACTCAATACATTGTATCCGAAGAAATCGCCCAGAACCGTGATTGGTGCAAATATGAAATTGATACATTCAAATTTCCCACCGGAATTCTATGGAACATTCCAATGATCTCAGATAGAATAATCCGACACTCAAATCTGATATCTCTTCCTCCGGGAACATCGATCAATGCGAATTGTCGGGCAGTTTATCTAACCAAGAATAATAAATCCATTAGAAATATGAATGTCACATTTCTTCTAGTCTTTTCTTTTACTTCACAATACAGAATCCGCCCTGCTAGAGAATGTTTTCTATAGAGATCAATGAAAAGTCTACAGAAAAAGTATTTTCTGGGCTGAAAACAGAGAAAGATCTCAGAATACATTTCTTTGAAATTCTCATAAGAAAGACATCACTGGCTGATGAAGGAAACGCCCACAGCTCTGATTGGCTCAGATTTCAAAATTGCTACTTTCAAATTTGCCGCCTGAATAGTGACGAACTTTACAGAGAAATAATCAGCCCTATTATACCGCCAAATCCGACACTGAGATCATCAGATGAGACATTTATCCGAGAAATATCATCAATACTTTATTTTTATTGATTAGCCCGGAATGAATAGAAATGGATTCTGAAGATTATTGAATAATGTAAAACATTTCCATATATTCTCTTTTATTCCAAGTTCCCGGAATGCAGAATACTAAATGGGAAAATCTAGAGATATAATATAATAGTATATAATTTTTCTTCTCTCGCTCCCTTTCTGATATATCATTTATACATATAGCAGATTGTACATATTTTGCTCTTCCTATATAAAGTTCGGGGAAATATGACATTATTGAAAGAAATAGGTAATAATCATGACATGCCAGACAAATATGTACAATTGATCAATAAATATAATGTTGCGCTTCTGATGAATTCTATCCGTTTCCATTCAGCAAACTAATAAAAAGCTTCTAAATAAATGAAATTCTCTGCTGTGTAATAAATGACTAGACCCCGCCCCTTCTTCTCCTGTCTCCTATCAGGTCCCATCAGCCTTACACCCAGGAAGACAAGATGTTGGTAGCAATGTGTTTCTTTGTTTTCTTTTCAAAATAATGTTTTATAAATATGAAATTCCTATGAACAATTGAAACTGCTGATTGTGTTTCTATTATGAAGTGTTAAAGATTCATGTTCTCCGTGTAATCTCCAGGTATAAATAGAAAATAATTGACAAAGAATAAATTCATCTTCTGGAAATGTATTGCTGTTGCATTAATGTATCTAAATACAACAGAATATTTAGGAGCCTTATAAAGGAATGACATTCTCTATTTTTTTGGTAATGAATGGGTGTGACTCCACCTTTTTCCCGGGAAGGTTTCTATCAGGTCCGCTCAGACTGTATATAAGGAGGGCAGGCAGGCAGCTGAGTTCAGTTTCTGTTTGAGCAGAAAATATTCATCATGTCTGGTCGCGGTAAAGGAGGGAAGGGTCTGGGGAAAGGAGGCGCCAAGCGGCACAGGAAGGTGCTCCGGGACAACATCCAGGGCATCACCAAACCCGCCATCCGACGTTTGGCCCGCAGAGGGGGTGTCAAGCGCATCTCCGGACTCATCTATGAGGAGACCCGCGGAGTGCTGAAGGTTTTCCTGGAGAATGTCATCCGCGATGCCGTCACCTACACCGAGCACGCCAAGAGGAAGACCGTCACCGCCATGGATGTCGTCTATGCTCTCAAACGCCAGGGGCGCACTCTCTACGGATTCGGAGGATAAACCCTCATAGACACCTACTACCCACTTCATCTACACAAAGGTCCTTCTCAGGGCCACCTACCTTCTCATACAAAGATCTATATACCGCATCCATCTCCAAAACTCACTACATCATCCTGAGTGCTGATTGTACAATATATTTATAGATCCATTTTCTACCCAATTGGATAAATAATTTAGTTGTGTTCTTACGTAGCTTTAGTAAAAAGGATCGAACAGTGTATGGTCAGACATCGCACGTGTACTTGGAGATTACACGGAGAACAAAAATATTTAACGCTTCATAACAAACACCCGTTTTCAATTTTTCATATTTATAAAGATTATTTTGATAAAGAAACCAAGGAATGCCCCCCCCCCCCCCCCCCTACATCTCTCCTTCCTGGGTGTAAAGCTGAGCGGACCCGATTGGAGACCTGAAAAGGGGCGGGGTCTATTCATTGCACTGCAGAGAATTTAATTTATTTAGAAGCTTTTAAATATTTTGCTGCATGGAAACGGATGTAATTCATCAGAAGCGCAATATTTTCTTTGATTCATAGTACATATTTTTCTGGCATGTCATGATGATTATATATTTGTATCTTTTTTTTCAGTTAGTTACATAATCCTATGCAGATCTGATTATGTATTTTGTATTGTACATTTATGTATCTGGCAGTGTCATGATTTCTACCAGTCCATTTATTTATTTATATATATAATATATATAATATATTATTCTGGTTGTAATTTGGGGGAAATCCGTTATTGCTACATCTGATAGAGGCCAGTCCCATCATCCTATACAGATCTGATGACACACCTATTCTTCCTTTATTACGGTTTTCTAATTATTTTTCGGAGATTACACAGAGAAGACAAATCACCAGTTACTATTGTTAGTAACAATTTCATATTCATAAAAGGATTACTAGAGAAAAGGGGAAAAAAAGTTGCATTTATGTTTCTAAGATAAAGCCATTCAATACTCTGCAGATAATTACTTAGAAACATTGTTAACAATTTGCTGATTTCTAGTTACAAAGTGGATACCGATCTGTTTGTTTTATTGATTCATTGTACATATGTATCTGGGAGTGTCATGATTTTTACCAGTCCTTTCACTTTTTATAAATCTAGTAACAGAGAAAAACACACTTTACATGATTCAACATCTTCGTCTGTAGGGTTCAATATTGAGTTGGCCCACCCTTTGCAGCTATAACAGCTTCAACTCTTCTGGGAAGGTCGTCCACAAGGTTTAGGAGTGTGTCTATGGGAATGTTTGACCATTCTTCCAGAAGTGCATTTGTGAGGTCAGGGTTTGGTGTGCTTTCAGAAAGTGCATCACACTTGCAGGATATAATAGAATTATATGGCAAAGTGCAGCTAACCCACAGGAAAGCCACAGGCGCACTGCGCTGAACCCACGGTGCAGGTAAACTGCAGAGCATCAGTGTGAAAGCAGCCTTAGCACTAATTCATACAATCGGTCCCTGCTTTGCAGAGAAGTGAAATCCAGCACATCCCCCACTGACAGGACAGAGCTCTGCCTTGTTTACATAGGCAGAGCTCTGTTCTGTGTCTCTCTTCGCTAATCAGCAGGTGTCGGAGGACATGCATTGGCCGGAGGACATGCATACTTACCTCCTCTATGCAGTTGGTTTTGCACAGAGCAGCCCGGATCCTCCTCTTCTCGGGTCCCTCATCGGTGCTCCTGGCCCCTCCCTCCTGTTGAGTGCCCACACAGCAAGCAGCTTGCTATGGGGGCACCCGAGCCGAGTCACCAGGGCCGCTGTTAGAAATCATGGGGCCTCCGCACAGCCTACCTGATGGGGCCTCTTTCAACCACACCCTTGACCCCACCCCTGACCCCGGCTCAAAACAAAATGCAGGTTTGTTGCCATTTACATATATGTGTGTGTGTTTGCAATTGCACAAAGGAGTAGAGGCAGTTTAAATTGTATTTTATTATTATTTTTTTAAATAAAAAAATCTTACACTGTATCTTTTACATTTTTTTTTTCTTTGTTTTTTCCTTTCACAAGGGATGTACAACATCCCTTGTGATAGTATAGGCCATGACCGGTCCTCTTTATGGAAAGATCTGGGGTCTTTTAGACCCCCTTATCTGTCCTCTGGCCTCCAAAGCACCTGATCCAACCAAGATCAGTCTGATCAGATGCTTGTTCAGGCCAGTAATGGATTGTTTACATGATAACAAAACCGGAAGTGATACAATTCTTGCCACTCCTGGTTTGTGACGTCACGCAGTGGGAGGAACGACATCCACCCCTCTCACTGTGTCTCAGGAACTGGATGATACTGGTCCCATCTTAAAGGTGGTGGTTGGGGGACCCCCTTCCACTGCCTGGAAAAATAATCCAGCGGCTTCTTAGTCACTAGGATTACTTTTAGTTTGTGCAGAATTGCTGGGGCTAAAAAATGATATCATTGCTGCAGTGATGACCGAGATATCACCCTTCCAATCCAGAGACGTACTGGTACATCGCTGGATGGGAAGAGGTTAAAGTGGATTTTTTTGGGGGCAGTAAAAATGCAGCTCTGCTTTACATCTTTACTGCTCCCCCAAATGAAGTGTAAAGTAGCAGCATCTCACCGTCTTATGATCATCAGCATTACAATAATCACACAGACAGCACAGTAAGCAGGTGCTCTATCGTGGCTCTATCATATCCCTATCATGTTCCTATCATGGTCCTATCATGGCCCTATTATGGCCCTATCATGCCTCGATCATGGATCTAACATATCCCTATCATGGTCCTATCATGACCCTATCATATCCCTATTATGGCCCTATCATGGCCTTATCATAGCTCTATCATATCCCTATCATGGCCCTACCATAGCTCTATCATATCCCTATCATCTACAAAAAAGCCCCATCTTTACGAGATCGCCTAGCCCCAGGTGTGCTGGATCCCCCTATACAATCTGAAAGTAGATTATTTTCCTTTCTCTCAGGATTTTATGCCTGTGGGCGGTGCACAGCCTGCAGGCATTCTAAGTGCAATAATAAAAAACGTAAAAGTTTTAGAGCCACCTCCACAGGTAAAGAATACAAAATAGATCAACTCATTACGTGTACCACCATTGGGGTTGTCTATATGTTACAGTGTGAGTGTGGCTTACAATACATTGGCAGAACATCCCGCCCCTTGCATGTTCGTTTAGGGGAACATGTCAACAACATTAAAAAAGGCATAAAAACACACAATGTTTCTAAGCACTTTAAATTGGTACACAATCAAAACCCCAGGGGTTTGAGCTTCTGGGGTATAGAGAGAGTTAACAAACATTGGAGGGGGGGTAACTTCCTACGCCAACTCAGTCGTAGAGAATCTCATTGGATTCACGAGACTAAGGTTCTTGTGCCAAGGGGCGTGAACGTTGAGTTTGATGTTAACTGCTTCATTTCTGATCGATAGTGATTGTTTTTTCTGTAATGTTTTGTAATTTTTTACTTTATTATGTTAATTTTTTTTTTTTTTTTTTTAACCATAGATTTTTATTATAGATTTTCATTTTATACATAAAGTACAGAGCATTGTTTACAGTATATGACATAAACAGAGTGAGTATTGACTGACCATCATAATTCCACAAAGAAATAAAACTACATGAGCCACCATAACCACGTAGCTAACGGCCTCAACAGGAGGCAGGCCCTGTCACCCCTACTGGGTACTGACTGTGAGCAGGAGCCTATAGCCGTCTTAATCCAGGCAGCCCTCTAATGACCTTAATGAGGGTCAATAGTGAGGAAATACAATATATATTCATTTCCAACTTTGTGGATATCTATCTTATTAACTTCAAACGTAGATAAAGTCTTAATACATTAATAACAGCAAACACATACTTTTTAGAGCAGTCACTAAGTAAATCAGTCTAGGATGGTTCTTCTGTATTGACTACTTCTAGTAATGTCGATTGTTTATCGATATTCTGATTACTTTATCTAGTTGTTTAAATACTTTTACCACTATAAGCCTAGTCGTTTAGCCTAAATATCATGAAACCTAATACTCAGTTTCACAAGTGAGAGGGAGCATACTTAGAAGATTTCCAGACTTCCCAGTGTTTGTGGAAGGCCGGGACTCTTCTTTCTTTATACGCTAGCAATTTTTCCATTGTGTAGTGGGCATTCACTCTGGAGATTACTTCTTTGATTTTTGGTGGTGATTGAGAGCGCCATTCTCTTGCTAATGATATGCGTGCAGCGAATAAAATATTTATAACAACCTTTCTCGTCAAATGAGGAAAGTTGTCTATGCCCAAGCTGAGGAGGGAAATTTCAGGGTTTAGTGGGCTTGTGGTATTTGTGATTGTTTGAATGATGGAAGCTACTTTCTGCCAGAAAGGTTTTATTACTTTGCAGCTCCACAATATGTGTAGAAGGTTGCCAGTATTGTCACATTTTCTCCAACATAATGGGGAGGAACTCGGGTTCATTTTGTGAATTCGTAGGGGAGTAAGATACCACCTATGTAGTATCTTCAATGCATTATCCCAGTGGTCTATGCACGCTGAAGATTTACTATTACTCTTCACCGCTAGCTGCCATTGGTGTAACGGGAATTCCTTTTTGAGGTCCTGTTCCCATTTTCTCATGTTGGGCAATTTAGCTTGTAAATATAGAGGGGTAGCGAATTTATAGAATAATGATATTCCCTTGTGTTTCCCCAGGCTTTTGTTTAATAGATAGTGCCACAGTATTTGGGGTAGTCTAATTGTTCCAGTATTATTGTGTTTGAGGTAATGCTTTATTTGAAACAGTTGATAATTTTCCATTGTTTCCTGTCCTTGTAGGTCAGGTGTGAGGAAATGTTCCCCTCTATATTTCAAAGATTGGGTCGATATGTTTGGAATCAAGTGTTCATATGATGCTAATGGGATTTGTAGTTCTTGCATAGTAGTATCCTTAAATGGTTGTCTGAACAAGGCGGACCAGGCTGATATAGAAGCTTGTACCGTAGGGTATAGTGGAGTGATTGGTCTATGGTGTATACCTGTGGCTATCACCAGGGCTGGTAGATTATGGCCGGGAGTAATTTCTTGTTCTATTTCAGACCATTTATTGTCAGTTTGGCATGCGAACCAATATCGGGTTCGTTTCAATATAGCAGCTTGGTAATAATTGTGTGCGTTTGGGAGACCTGCTCCACCTAATTGTTTGGGCTTATACAAATGAGTCAATGCTATTCTAGGTTTTTTTCCTGCCCAGATAAATTTATTTAAATTTTTCGCTAATTGTGAGAAGAATGTTTGAGGGAGAGGTATGGGCAGAGTTCTGAAGTGGTATAGGAGTTTAGGTAATATTTGCATTTGGTATGCAGCTATTCTCCCCATCCATGATAAATGCAGTTTACCAATTTGGACCATTTCTTCTTCCACATTTGCAAGTAGAGGCGTGTAATTGCTGGAATATAGTTTAGCGGAAGAGGAGGTGAGCTGCACACCAAGATACGTAATTGAGGGGGGATCCCAATTACAGGGGAATAAATCTTTAATCGTGCTTTGTTCATCTAGGGGTATATTGAGTGTTAAAGCGAAACACTTATTTGTATTGATTTTGTAAAGGGAGATTTTACTAAAATTATGCAGTAGTTTTTTAATTTCTTGTATAGAGGTTGTTGGCTCGGATAAGGTTAACATTATATCGTCGGCAAAGAGTCCTATTTTATGACTGTCTTTACCTATATTTATGCCTTGGATGGAAGTATTGGACCTAATGCTTTGTGCCAGAGGTTCTATAACAAGTGAAAAAATTATTGGTGATAATGGGCAACCTTGTCGTGTACCATTAGACAGTAGGAAAGGATCAGATAGGAGACCAGAGGTATAGACTTGGGCGGATGGATTAGAGTATAGGGACATAATTGCCGAATGTATCATTCCTGATATTCCAAATTTTTGTAAAGTTTTCGAAAGGTAACCCCAATGCACCCTATCGAACGCCTTTTCGGCGTCTAATGCAAGAAAAATACTTGGTAATTGATTAAGTTCTGCGAATCGTAGTAGATCTAACATCCTTCTAGTTCCATCCGGTGCTTGTCTGCCCTTTACAAACCCCACCTGATCCAATCCTATTAGGGAAGGAGTAACGTCTAATAACCTGTTGGCCAATACTTTCGCATATATCTTTAGGTCGCAATTGAGTAAGGATATTGGCCTATAGTTTTGGGGGTGGGAGTTGTCTTTGCCGGGCTTGGGTAGTGTTACTATTATTGCTTGTAGCATTTCTTTTGGGAAGGATCTCCCTTTTGCCGCTGTATTGAAAACCTCTACTAGTTTTGGTGCAAGCAGGGAGCTGAATGCCTTGTAGTACTCAGCAGAGAAACCATCCGCTCCTGGGGATTTATGCATGGGGAGAGATTTAATAACTGTCTCAATTTCTGCTTCAGTGATTGGGGAGTTTAAGGTTTGAAGAGTTGTTGAGTCTACTGATGGGAGTTGGATTCCTTGAAGGAACTCATCTATCTCTTTATCTGTAGGTTGGTAGGTGGAAGGGTCTTTATTGAGATTGTAAAGGGTTTTGTAATAGTCCCCAAAAGCATTAGCTATGTCCTTAGGGTTGTGGAGTGTGGTATTGGAGCTATGATGTTGAATGTGAGTGATGTTGGATTTTGCCTGTCTTTTTTTAATTTGCGAGGCCAGAAGTTTGCTTGCCCTATTGTTTTGGGAATAAAAAGATAGTTTCAGCCTTTTGAAATATAGATCGTAGTCTGCCCTAAGTTCCTGTCGCAGTTCTTCGCGACAAGAGTTAAGGCGTTTTAAGATGCTGGGGGATGCGGTGCTGGGGTCCTTGTGTTGAGCCTCTAGATCTGCAATATCTTTATGGAGTTTCGCTAAGTGATATGATTTCTTTTTATTTTCTCTTGAGGCGATCTGAATAAGAATACCCCTAGTGTATGCTTTGTGAGCACACCATATTATTGTTGGGGAGCATTCCCCATTGGAATTGATACTAAAGTATTCTTTAAGTTTTTTCTCTATTTCCTCTTTAATGTGAGGACAAGATAGGAGGTATGTATTGTTGCGCCATAGTGGTTTGTGGGATGTTTTATTGCAAGTTTCAATCTCAATGGCCACAGGCGCATGATCTGACCACGTAATGTTAAGGATATCAGCCTTAATCACTTTCTGCAGGGTATACATATCTGTTAGAAAAAAATCAATTCTAGAGTAGCTATTATGCACCATGGAGTAATAAGAGTAGTCCCTCTCGGTGGATCTAAGACAGCGCCAGGGATCAAAGAGCCTTTCTTCATGGCACCAAGTCCCTAAAGAGGGCCTCTTTCTCAGAGCCACCGAGGAAGAATCAAATTCCTCATTCATGACCATATTAAAATCCCCACATACTATTAGGTTGCCCTTTTGTAAGGATTTGGTAAGTTTAACAACCTTACGGATAAATTTCAATGGCTTAACATTGGGGGCATATAAGTTTACCAGTGTGTAGAGGACCCGGTCTATTTCTGCGATCAAAATAATAAAGCGACCATGGGGATCGTTATGAATCTGCAATAAAGAAAAGGTTAATGTGTCCTTAATAGCAATCAATACCCCATTTTTTTTCGAAGTGTCATTGGCGGTGAATACTTTGGAAAATTTACTGTGTGTGCACTTTGGAGGTTTGCTGCTGGCGAAGTGTGTTTCTTGTGCACACAAGATATCGCACTTCAGTTCCAAAGCTGACTTCCACATGGCCCTGCGCTTGTATGGACTGTTTAATCCTCTCACATTGTGTGATACTATTTTAAGGTTCATACCATTCAATGAGAACAAGCTGCTGCCATCTAGTGGTAGAGTTCAATAAACAATATGCTCTTGAATTGCTGTTGGGTACGTGTAATGATTGAAATAAAGATTTTGAAAAAATAGTAACAAGAAAAAGAAAAACTTGAACAAAAAACCAAGCTGACTTAAAGTTTGTGTAGAGCAGGTTACAGGTGTCATCCTGTAAATGAAGAAGGGGATAACCAAGAAACTTATTAGCCGAACAACGGCTGCTTCTGGAACCTACACTTGGGTGCATGGAAGGTCTGGGAGGCAACAGGGGGTGTTGATCCTGAGAGAAGTGCCACACGTGTATAATAGCCGTCTGCTGAGGCAGACTTGTATTCGCGTAGCATTTACTTGCTTCTTCTGTTTTGACGGTAGGTGTTTCGTCTGTCAGGCAGTGGGTCTGGGATTGCCGTTTCTCCATCCTGCGGTAGAAGTCGCCATTTTTTAAGGAGATCCAACCCTTCAATACAAATGGAATTTAAAGATTATTGAATAATGTAAAACATTTCGATATGTTCTCCTTTATTCCAAGTCCTCGGAATGCAGAAAACTAAATGGAAACATATAGAAATTTAATAGAATAGAATTGTATATATATATATATATATATATATATATATATATATATATATATATATATATATATATATATATATATATTATATATATATCAGATTGCACATATTTTGCTCTTACTATATAAATATCGGGAAATATGATATTATTGGTAGAAATAGGTAAAAATTATGACATGTCAAACAAATATGTACAACTAATCAATAAAGAATAAATATAATGTTGTGCTTCTGATGAATTTCCATTCAGAAAAATATTGAAAAGCTTCTAAATAACTGAAATTCTCTGCAGTGTAAAAAAAAACTAGACCCCGCCCCTTCTGCTCCTGTCTCCAATCAGGTCCGCTCATCCTTACACCCAGGAAACTGAGATGTGAGAAGTAATGTGTTTCTTTGTTTTCTTTTCAAAATAATGTTTAATAAATATGAAATTACTTTGAACAATTGAAGCTGCTGTGTGTGTTTCTGTTATGAAGTGTTAAAGATTCATGGTCTCCGTGTAATCTCCAGGTATAAATAGAAAAGCATTGAGAAAAAGGAATCAATTAATCTTCTGGAAATGTATTTCTGTTGCATTATTAATGTATCTGAATACAACAACATATTTAGGAGCCTCATAAAGGCATGAAATTCTCTATTATAGTGTAATGAATGGGTGTGACTCCGCCTTTTTCCCAGGAAGGTTTCCATCAGGTCCGCTCAGGCTGTATATAAGGAGGAGGCTGTTTGCCGTTTCTTTACTGTTCGTCTGAATATTGAAGATCTCGGAGATGTCTGGTCGCGGTAAAGGAGGGAAGGGCCTGGGGAAAGGAGGCGCCAAGCGGCACAGGAAGGTGCTCCGGGACAACATCCAGGGCATCACCAAACCCGCCATCCGACGTTTGGCCCGCAGAGGGGGTGTCAAGCGCATCTCCGGACTCATCTATGAGGAGACCCGCGGAGTGCTGAAGGTTTTCCTGGAGAATGTCATCCGTGATGCCGTCACCTACACCGAGCACGCCAAGAGGAAGACCGTCACCGCCATGGATGTCGTCTATGCTCTCAAACGCCAGGGGCGCACTCTCTACGGATTCGGAGGATAAACCCTCATAGACACCTACCCACTTCATCTACACAAAGGTCCTTCTCAGGGCCACCTACCTTCTCATACAAAGATCTATATACCACTATTTGCTTTATTAGTAAATGTAATCTAAATGACGCGTCCTACACATTTATGTAGCGAGAGGGTTTGGACATGTGACATTCGTCCTATGTAGGAGATCAAAGTGTGATCAGACTGCATGAGAGGTGATTGATTTTATTCGGCCAAATAACTGTTATAATCAATCGTTTGGATTCGTCAGGAAACGTCCAGAACTGGGATCGGCTCAGCTTCAGTTGGAAATTTCTCCCCGAAGTCTAAGAACGTTCCATCCAGAGAACCAGATCTATTCTAGCGCCAAATCTCAGCAGGACATGGATGGAGGATTTCTGTACAATTATCGGATTTCTTACTGGTGGAAGAAGTAAAGTTCTTATCTTGTAGCTCATTTCTATCCATCCCGGACTCATCACCCATTCATGTAAAACAGAATTTTATTGTTTTTTAAAGTCTGCAATTTTCAGATACATTAAGAAAACACAAATCTATTCTTCCTTTACTACGGGTTTCTATTTCTTTTTCCGGAGATTACAGAGAACATTCATCTGTCACATCATAACAGAGAACACAATCACATATTTATAAAGGAATAAAAAACATAAATATTTCACATTTATATCATTTCATTTACTTAGAAACATTGTTAACATTTTCCTGATTTCTAGATATAAAGTGGAGACATATTTGTTTTATTGATTCATTGTACAAAAGGATCTGGCAGTGTCATGATTTCTACCAGTCCTTTCACTTTTCTTAAATCTAGTAACAGAGAACATATGGAAATGTTTTACATTATTCAGTAATCTTCAGAGTCTATTTCTATTCATTCCGAACAAATCGATGAATCGGCTTGAAAATAAAGCATTGATGATATTTATTTGGATAAATGTCTCATCTGATGATCTCAGTGTCGGATTTGGCGGTATAATAGGGCTGATTATTTGTCTGTAACGTTCTTCACAATTCAGGCGGGCAAATTTGAAATCAGCAATTTGAAATGTGAGCCAATCAGAGCCGTAGGCGTTTCCTTCACCAGCCAATAATATATTTGATGAAGAAAACAGAGAAATGTGTTCTGAGTTCATTCTCAGATTTTAGCACAGAAAATACTTTTCATTGATCGCTATAGCAAACACTTTCTATGATTCTGTAGTACAAACCACTTGAAACAATTTATTTCAGTGAGTTTATTAACTGCCTGGAATGTTCCCCAGAAAATATAGAAATGTTTTTCATTCATTTTCTGTCAGATTAGCCGATCTGAGATGATTGTAACGTTCTACTGGAAATTAAGCCATTCCGTTCTGAATCTACCCCCCAATAATAGGACAATTCTGAGATCTGTGTTCCTGATCAGTTGGGGAGATGATTGTTTTGCTATTTAATGATTTCTGATCTGTAATAAATTCAGCAGAACTAAAGTTTGAAGGACAATGACTCCAATGTAAGATGAGCAGATCCCCCAATAATACATTTCAGGCTCTTTATATGTAGTAATTGTTCTCCCTGTACAACTCTCCTGTATTAGAAGTGTGAATAAATAAGAATGTATTTCCTGTGTAAAGCTATGAAGACAATTGAGGGCTCATTCCATGCGATGTGGTAGACACAATGAGGTATGTGTGGGGCTCTTTGTAGAGAGATGTGGGTGGCTCTGAGAAGAGCCTTTGTGTTGTAAATGAATGGATTTGGGACTAGAAAGGAGTTGTTGGGATTACTTGGATTTGGCGGCGGCCTTGTGGCTCTCGGTCTTCTTGGGCAGCAGCACGGCCTGGATGTTGGGCAGGACTCCTCCCTGGGCGATGGTGACGCCGCCCAGCAGCTTGTTGAGCTCCTCGTCGTTGCGGACGGCCAGCTGGAGGTGTCGGGGGATGATGCGGGTCTTCTTGTTGTCGCGGGCGGCGTTGCCGGCCAGCTCGAGGATCTCAGCCGTCAGATACTCGAGGACGGCGGCCAGATAGACGGGAGCTCCGGCCCCGACCCGCTCGGCATAGTTCCCCTTCCTGAGCAGACGGTGAACACGACCGACTGGGAACTGCAGACCAGCCCGGGATGATCGGGTCTTGGCCTTAGCCCGAACCTTGCCTCCTTGTTTTCCACGGCCAGACATTGTGAGATTTCTGCGATGTCAGATGAAGATGTAAAACTTCTCCCGCTTCCTTATATTTATACAGTCAATGCTCTGACATCACACTCTGTGATTGGCTACTTTTCAAGCCAGCCAATAGTGTTCTGACTTCTTCCTACACCAATCAGTAAACGAGGAAGGAAAACATTCCACTCCTCCCCATCACATGACTGAATCCTCCAATAGTAGAGTGAGGAGGGAGGAGACTAATTTGCATAGGACGCCTATAAAATCAGCACATGAGGGCGGCTCCAGCACACATTCTCTACACACAGCGGAGGAGATCACATTCATCCTGATCATGCCTGAACCAGCCAAGTCCGCCCCGGCGCCCAAGAAGGGCTCCAAGAAAGCCGTGACCAAGAGCCAGAAGAAGGACGGCAAGAAGCGGAGGAAGAGCAGGAAGGAGAGTTATGCCATCTACGTGTACAAGGTGCTCAAGCAGGTCCACCCCGACACCGGCATCTCGTCCAAGGCCATGGGCATCATGAACTCCTTCGTCAATGACATCTTCGAGCGCATCGCCGGCGAATCTTCCCGCCTGGCTCATTACAACAAGCGCCGCACCATCACCTCCCGGGAGATCCAGACCGCCGTCCGCCTCCTCCTGCCCGGAGAGCTGGCCAAGCACGCCGTCTCCGAGGGCACCAAGGCCGTCACCAAGTACACCAGCGCCAAGTAATCCCCCATCATCATCATCCCAACACAAGACACAAAGGCTCTTCTAAGAGCCACCCACCATTTCCATCAATGAGCTCTCATCACATTTTATTACAATTCTCAACACACGAAGAATTAACAGTTTATCAATACTATGTTTGTACAATCTGATGGAAAGTTATACATTTGAGGATGTATTATAGTTGGAATAAATATATCCGAATATCAGCTAGTTTTCTACATTCCCTTTATTTGGGAATTCTTAACTTGTTTCCATTCTACAGACTATCTGGAGGGTCTGATTTGTACATCAATATTGTCGGCTAGTGGGAACAAACCATCCAATCACATTGTATATCTTCCCAGATCCCGTACAGAAGACATGTCTTTTTATAACCACTAGGTGTCAGTGTTGCTCCTCAGAATACATGGGAGTTTTTTTTTATCTACACGATTTCTGATCTATAATGTTTTTTCATTGTGTGATAAATACAAGCTATAAATCCAAACATGTTTAGATTTACAGAATTCCTTTATACCAGAAAAGTGCATCAATAATAGATCTAGATGTCCGCCTGTATTTTCTGTCCCTAAATCCTTATACAGCAGAGTAACCTTAAAAGACCTCAAATGTTTTTGGTGTATTTTTCTGACACAGATAAAAAAAAAAAACACGTTTAATAAGGTTAATTTTGTAGCCTAGATGTCCTTCTGTTTCCATTTCCTCAAACTCCCAGTATGAATTGTAAGTCCTGATTAGTTTTATTGTTCCTCGGGGATTCAGAAAGAGAACTATGAGATCACATTGTATCTCTTCCCTGATCCCCGCACACAAGTCATGTCTCCTATCACCACCAGGTGTCAGTGTTGCTCCTCCATAGAGAACACATTGGAGCAGTTTAGTTGAATTTCCTCCAAATGGATCTGATCTCATTGTTTCTAGATGATTTACAGCAGAACTTCAGGTATTTTGTTCATCTATTAAATCTTCTGCCCTTGTTTTAACTTTGGATAGTAAAAAAAAAAGAAAATAAAATATACAGTCCACTTCCTGTTTCCTGTCTAGTAAAAAGCCTAGGTTTGTGCTATCATGCACAGCTCTCTGAATTTGCAAGGGGGAGTCATAAGAGAGCCAATGAGAACTGCAGAGCTGAAGATGTGCCTCTATGTAAATCCAGGAAGTGAACAGGCAGAAGCTGAACTGCCTAAAGTTAAATGATTGCAGCCAGACTCACTGGAGGGAGATTTCTGGCAAATACATAATCACAGTATAGGTAAAAAAAATGCAAAGTGGTTGGAGGGAAGCTTCAGAATGGTAAATATATTTTTATTACAAATTATGTAGGCAGACTGAAGTTCCTCTACGGTGAAAAACCTCATGTGATGCAGCAGCCCCCCAAAGCCCCCCTTTTACTTACCTGAACCCGATCTTTCCAGCGTCGGGGACGAGCACACCAGCTCGTGTCTCTAGTTCTGATTGATAGCAGTGCAGCCATTGGCTCCCACTGCTGTCAATCAAATGCAATGACGCGTGAGGCGTAGTCCCACTCTCTGTGTTAATTTCTTTATGCCACTCTGGTTGGTTTATGGTATTGTCTCCTATCCTATGTGCTGTGTCCATCGGTGGCCGCGGTTTTGTTTCTCCTCTCCGGGAGCTGCTAAGTATAAATGGGGGGCTATCCTCCCCCCTGCTATCCCCTCCCCTCCAATATTTGTATGGGTGGGGCCACCTTTACATCGACGCCATATATCTACACCCATCGTGTGACTTCCGCATCCCTGCGGCTCCACGTTTTGGCGTGCAGCGCGTCATCCCGTTGGCTGGAGGAGCTCGCACATCCACCGTAGCCACGCTCATATGGCGTTAGGGGCGTAGCCCAATGCTCCCGCTCGGGGATTTAAGTTTGGAGGCTGTGACATGGCGGACTCTCCTTTCTCTCTCCACTTGGATTGTTCCCTCACATCTGAGATGTCCTACACATGGGTAAGCACACCACAGTCATCTACTATGTCATTCTATTTTACTCAACCTCACTTGCACATATTATGTGTGAATTGTTATATTTATTACCAACCAGCAAAAAACATCTCTCTATTTTTCCTTCCTTTATCTTGGTTTGTTTTATCTTACTCTTCGTATTGTGTTCATATCCACCCTTGTTTGTCTGTGCTCTCTTCTGCAACATGCGGAAGACTTGGTAGAGTGGATGACCAAGCCGTCCACATCCTCCTCATCCTCTCTCACCCAGGCTCAGGATACTTTGTCTGGCAAAGCAGCTGCCAACGCGGCCTCTTCCCTCGGCTCAATGGCAACAGTCACTCCTTCCCTAGCCCCACCATGTCCTCCTGAGGAGTCCCCCGAATTGTTTGACCACAGTGTTGGGTACATGCTCCAGGAGGATGCCCAGCGTTTTGAAGGCTCCGATGATGGTACTCAGCTAGAGGAAGGCAGTAACGTGAGCCCAGAGAGAGGGGGTGCCCAAGAAGGACAGCAATTTGGCAGTCATGTTCCCCCTGCTGCAGCATACTACCAGGTTTGCTCCAGTGATGAGGAGGGAGGGGATGATGAGGTCACTGACTCCACGTGGGTGCCTAATAGGAGAGAGGGGGAGAAGGAGGCACATCACCAATGAGGCAGGATGCCCTCCAGGGGCCAGCTTAAGGACAGCACACCGACTGCATCACACTGCAGAGCTCCGAAAGTGCAAGGCGCTGCTGTCTCTGCATGTTATTCCAAAAGTTCTTTGGTGTGGGCCTTTTTTGAGACGAGTGCATCAGATCGCACCGCTGCTATTTGCAACATATGTCTCAAGCGTATCTCGCATGGCCAAAACATCTCCCGCTTGGGCACCACATGCTTGACCAGACATATGTTGA
>NW_027362717.1:0-22573 GCF_042186555.1 Aquarana catesbeiana
AAAAAGTATTTATACCCCTTGAAATTTTTCACATTTTATCATGTTACAACCAAATTCGTAAATGTATTTTATTGGGCTCTTATGTGATAGACCAACACAAAGTGGCACATAATTGTGAAGTAGAAGGAAAATGATAAACGGTTTTTACATTTTTTACAAATAAATATCTGAAAAGTGTAGCGTGCATTTGTATTCAGCCCCCTTTACTCTGATACTCCTAACTAAAATCTAGTGGAACCAATTGCCTTCAGAAGTCACCTAATTAGTAGAGTCTGTGTGTGTGTGTATATATGTATATGTGTGTGTGTGTGTATATATATATATATATATATATATATATATATATATATATATATATATATATATATATATATATATATATATATATAAAAAAATGTTTTAACAGAAATAATCCTGTATGTTTATCTCACTAATCTCTGTGAAGCCCTCAGAGGCTTGTTAGAAAACCTTTAGTGAACAAACAGCATCATGAAGGCAAAAGAACAAACCAGACAGGTCAGGGATAAAGTTGTGGAGAAGTTTAAAGCAGGGTTAGTATATAAAAAAATATTCCACGCTTTGAACATCTCATGGAGCACTGTTCAATCCATCATCCGAAAATGGAGAGAGTATGGTACAACTGCAAACCTACCAAGACATGGCCGTTCACCTAAACTGACAGGCCAGGCAAGGAGAGTATTAATCAGAGAAGCAGCCAAGAGGCCCATGGTAACTCTGGAGGAGCTGCAGAGATCCACAGCTCAGGTGGGAAAATCTGTCCACAGGACAACTATTAGTCACGGACTCCACAAATCTGGCCTTTATTGAAGAGTGGCAAGAAGAAAGCCATTGTTGAAAGAAAGCCACAAGAAGTCCCATTTTCAGTTTGCGAGAAGCCATGTGGGTGACACAGCAAACATGTGGAAGAAGGTGCTCTGGTCAGATGAGACCAAAATTTAACTTTTTGGCCTAAAAGCAAAACGCTATGTGTGGAGGAAAACTAACACTGCACATCACCCTGAACACACCATCCCCACCGTGAAACATATTGGTGGCAGCATCATGTTGTGGGGATGCTTTTCTTCAGCAGGGACAGGAAAGCTGGTCAGAGTTGATGGGAAGATGGATGGAGCCAAATAAAGGGCAATCTTGGAAGAAAACCTGTTATGCTGTGTACACATGGTCGGACTATTCAGCAACAAGTCCAACAGACTTTCGACAAACTTTTGGCGGACTTTCTAACGAACGGATTTGCCTACAAACGATCACACCAAAGTCCGATGGATTCGTACGTGATGATGTACACCGGACTAAAAAAAAGGAAGTTCATAGCCAGTAGCCAATAGCTGCCCTAGTGTCTTTTTTTTTTTTTTTTTTTTGTCCGTCGGACTAGCATACAGACGAGCGGATTTCTGGGTCCGGCGGAGTTACGATGTAAAGATTTTGCATGTTCCAAATCTAAAGTCCATCAGATTTGCGACTGGAAAAGTCCGGTGAAGCCCACACACAATCGGATTGTCCGTCGGACCAGTCCGGTCGAAAAGTCCGACCGTGTGTACGCTGCATTAGAGTCTGCAAATGACTTGAGACTGGGGCGGAGGTTCACCTTTCAGCAGGACAGCGACCCTAAACATACAGCCAGAGCTACAATGGAATTGTTTAGATCAAGGCATATTCATGTGTTAGAATGGCTCAGTCAAAGTCCAGACCTAAATCCAATTGAGAATCTGTGGCAAGACTTGAAAATTGCTGTTCAGACACTCTCCATCCAATCTGACAGAGCTTGAGCTATTTTGAAAAGTAGAATGGGCAAAAATTTCACTCTCTAGATGTGCAAAGCTGGTAGAGACATCCCCAAAAAGACTTGCATCTGTAATTACAGTGAAAGGTGGTTCTACAAAGTATTGACTCAGGGGGGCTGAATACAAATGCACGCCACACTTTTCACATATTTATTTGTAAAAAAAAAAATGTTAAATCATTTATCATTTTCGGTCCACTTCACAATAATGTGCCACTTTGTGTTGGTATATCATAAAATCCCAATAAAATATATTTAAGTTTTTGGTTTTGACACCACAAAATGTTGAAAATTTCTAGAAGTATGAATACTTTTTCAAGACACTGTGTATATATTGCACTGCATATTATATGGAAAGTGCAACTTCTCTTGCAATGTCTTTTTAAAGTGGAGTTCCACCCTTTTTCGCAAGTTCCTACGTTCTCAATGCCCTCCGTGTACACTCGTAAATTGTTTGTTTTTTTTTTCTTTTTTTTTTTGTGTGTTTCTAAATACCTTTTTTATATATATCTGGGTGGCACTTCTTGTGATAGCCACCTAGGCGATGACGTCATTGGGTGGTTCCTATTGACTCCTGGGATATCGGAATCATCTATCTCTGGAGTCTCCGGGAAGCCTAATAGTTAAATCTTGGTGACATGTAATGAACAAGCTGCACCGCGCAATGTCGTTACTGCGCAGACGTGAGATCGAGAGGTGCACGCTTGGTAGCCAGGTGCACCTAATCCCAGAAATACACACAAGTGAGATTCAGATGCCCTCATCCTCAATGCCTGCTTCCGAGCTCAGGTAAAATATTAAAGATCTAAAAGTTTCCATATATTAATGTACAAGTAATAACAATCACGGGGGAGCGTTTATAAAAAAAGTTGATTATGGGGACTGGAGCTCCGCTTTTAACAAGCTTTTAGCAAAATGTAGCATATATATTAAAGTGTTACTAAACCCAGGACCCTGTATTCACTATATCTGGTCTTCCACAGTACACAGAACATGGAAATGCAACTATTTTAGCAAATATAAACTACTAAATAACTTTTTTCATCAGCAATATATAGCAGTCTTGTGACTTCTATGAGTATTTGGTTAAAGCTTGTAGGAGGAGTTTTCATTCTACTCTACTCTGACTGTCCTATGAGGCTGCAGGACCCCTGACCCTCTGTATGGACAATGCTGATTGGCCCTGTGCCGATCACATACACCCTCCCAAGAAAAAAAAAACAAACTCTCTAGCGATACACACCAAACTGAGCACGTGCAAAGTGCCCTCATGGCTCTGTACTGTCAGCAGATGGATTGGTGACAGTGGAGGAAAGGGTTGATCAGGGAATACAGGATCAAACTGCCTTTTTACACGATGCAAAGGATTAACCCCTTAGGTTGCACAGTGGGTATAAAAAAGCATGCTTTACCGCATATATACACTGATTTTACTGGTGTGGGTTTAGTAACACTTTAAGCGTAGTGACTGCAGAGTGTAAATCTGGGGGATTCCTACACTCGCATCCCCACAATCTGGATGTTTAAAGTGCAATATCAGGCAAAAAGTGGAAACAATCAGTGAGTTGCTAATTTTAAGACTGTGGCCGTGCTAAAATCAGACAGTTCCTCTATTTTATTTATTTTTTATTTTATTTCTATGTTTTTGAACGAAAAGAAGATTTGGCATGGTAGAGGGAAAATAGAAAGTTTCATGGAAGTTTTTTTAAATTATTTTTGAACAACATGCCAACCAGGGATGTACCCATACATTGCTGGACTTCAAGTGGTTATACTGGGATGATGCCTGTAGTTGCAGGTATTATCCCGGTACCGTTTTTTTTTTTTTTTAGAGCCGGAGGTTGGCTCTCTGGTAAAGCAATCCTAGCAGCTAATTAGTTGGCAGGTAGTAGCAATTTCACCCAGACAGTTTGGGTTTGGAATCATGCGTCCGGGTTTCAGACTGTCTGAAACCCGGACACATTATTCAGACTGGACTATGACTTCCCAGCAGGGTTGCTGGCTGCAGTTGTCTAAGCCGGAAATGTCTGTTACACTCTCTCTCGCACTGCCCAACACTAAGACCTCCCCCCCCCCCCCCCCCCACATACAGATGGGAGAGGAGAGCGGGATCGATCTGCACCTCTTCCTCCCACCCTACCCCTCTGTGTCTGCCCACACTCCCATACCTGGCGCCGTGCCTCAGAAAAGGAAAGTGGGGGCTGGCACTTTGAAGCCCAGCAACCAGAGATGCATCTAGATGAGAAGTGCTGAATGCCAAGGGGTGAGTGAGCTCACCATCCATCCCTGTCTGTGAGTATGCTAAGGTAAATCGGGGGTTTTTAGAGCACCCCTTACATCAAAGTTCATTTACACCAGAGGCAGCAATGTTCCCCCTTACATCAGGGTTTTTCAGAGCATCCCTTATGTCAGAGTCCCCAGAGTTCTCCCTTACATCAGAATCTACAGTGTAAGGGAAATTTGCAAGTTCAGATGTAAAGGGGGACTTTGTGGATTTAGATGTAAAAGGGGGACTCTGTGGATTCAGATGTAAATGGGGACTTTGTGGACTCTGATGTAAAGGGGGAACTCTGTGGACCCTGATATAAAGGGGGACTCTTGTGATTAACTTTATATGATTAGAAATGTTATTTAATCGCAAAGTATATCTATAGTTTATACTATAAAAAAATTGCTGTGCTAACGTGTTCGGGTTTGATTTGAAGAAAAGGTGGCAACCCTACTTGCTTCTGCATTTATGTACCTACTCTGGGTTAATTGCTGTTACCAATAAGCTGGTATCTTTAGAGACAGCCCATTTTTAGTACCCCTTCTTTGAAGAACAGAACGCAGTCTAGGAGAGCACTTATACACTAACGCTGTTTACTATTGGAGACATATCTGTCCATATGCCTGGCCTCAAGTGTCTTTTATTAAAAAATGACCACGCACCAGCTAATCAGTGAATTTGGTCAGATGCTAACGTGGTAGTGGAATTTATCTTCAGTTATTTATTTATCTATGTGTAAGCGATCTCTATGACGATGTAGGAAGCTATGGTCATAAGTTTATTTAAGGGGTTGGGCACATGTGCTTAGAGAGCATTGTGGTTTGGCAAGTGGGATGCATCTATGGTCTGTTATTTGTCTTATCAAATATACATTGATCACTCTTCTGGTGTGAAGCAACCACAAAAAACAGAGTATGGTTTATTATCCCATTCATCTGGAACCCAACAGCCTGCATGGGTGAGGTGTTTCAAGTTGACATTTAAGAACATGGAAGGACCAAAATTAAAGAGAGTGTTATAGGTGTTTTAGGTATATATTACAGTCAAGAATTCTTAGGTAAATTATAAAAAATTGCATACAGATATTTTGTAGTTTCATACACAGCCAGCAGGTGGCACTCTGGGCTATTTTTCTCATGTTATCTGATTTTTTTTTCCTGAACTTTATTTAAAACTAACCATTTGTCCATATAAAAAGGAGGTGTGTTTTATTTAGGATATGTTGCTTTATTTTATTTTTGAGCTGCATCATTTCCTGCCCATGGTGGAATTACATTTTTTATTTAGCTTGTTATAACATTTGTTCAGCATTGGTGCAGCACTATCAGATTTTATTTTTTCTAAAATATCTTCATTAATGCCTCATGTCACACTACAAGTTTGGAGACATCTGGATGTGAAGGAGAAAGATGCATAATTCTCTCTAATGAGAAAATTCTCTTCACTTGTCTTTTGTAATTCTGCCAACCTAAATAGGACTTTATCAGAGCACACAGGTAATGCAGAAAACTGCTCAGCACACTTATATATAAATGTATTTGGTTTATAGAGCTTCTTTCTGAAAGAATAACCAGTGTGACTACAGTAATATCAACAGGGATTTATGGAGTGGTAAAAACACTTTATGAATAAGGTTACAACACCTGCAAATACAGCAATGTCACTGGAAGTAAATCATTTACTAAAGCTAACAATGACTGAAGTAATATAATTTAAACAGAGACAGACATGGTGGATAGATTTGACAGCCCTATATAACCCACATCTGAGCTACTGTATATTTACCATAGTTAGCTATAGTATATTTTTTATTAAGGTTATATTTCAACTGAAATTAGGCTTACATTTCAGCAAAACATGTCTGTCTGTTACAAGGCATATTTCACATTTAAAATAACCTGTTATCTGGCCATAAAGTTCTCGCCTTTATTTGGCGGCCTGGGGGGTATAAGAAATGATCCTCACCAAACAGGATATTGTGCTAAACCTATAGGTAAATAAGAGAACCAGGATCTTCGCTAAGTGGGGGAGTGGGTTTGATAATACAGTTGGCAGTGCCTCAACCCAGGACAGGGCAATTCCTGGGAAATTAAGCAGAAAACCAAGTAATGGTTTTAGACAACAGTAGTGGATGATCGCAGGATCCTATCTATGGTAAAGAAAAACCCATTCACAACATCCAGACAAGTGGACAGTCTCCAGGTGGTGGGCGTATCATTGTCAAAGTCTATAATCAAGAGAAGACTTCGGGAGAGCAAATACAGAGGGTTCACCACAAGGTGCAAACCATTCAAAAGCCTGAAGAATAGAAAAGCCAGATTAGACTTTGCAAAAAAACATCTAAAATTCCAGTTCTGGAAAAACATTCTTTGGACAGATGAAACTAAGATTAATCTGTACCAGAATGACGGGAAGAAAAAAGTGTGGAGAAGGCTTGGAACAGCTCATGATCCAAAGCACACAGTGTCATCTGTAAAACATGGTGGAGGCAGTGTGATGGCATGGGCATGCATGGCTTCCAGTGGCACTGGGTCATTGGTGTTTATTGATGATTAGGAATAAGCTCGAACATCAGGTGTTCACCCGTGCACCGAACAGCGAACATTATGGGGTGTTCGCGGCAAATTTGAGTGCCGCAGAAAGCCCCATAATGCACTGCGGGATCGCAGTGCATTAGCATCTGATGATTGGCCAAAGCATGCACCTGACCTGCATGCTATGAGAGCCATAATTGGCCAAAGGCAGGGTGCCTTTGGCCAATCATGGCTCAGGGGGACTAAGTCCACACCCCACACTATATAAGGCTGCTTACATAATGGCCCTGTGTAGGTCTTTTTCTTACACTACATGAGGGAGCGGAAAGAGAGCTTGAGCTAGATTAGGCAAGCGGGTCAGTTAGTGGCAGTGTATTTGATATATATAGAAAAAATCTATTTCAGGGGAAATGGCGCTGTTCAAAAGTGATTAAAATATTTAAAATAAAACATTTAAAATAGATTCTTTCTGTTTTTTAGAACCTCACTTAGGGGGTGTTCCTTATTTTATATATCTATATCTATGTGTGTGTGTAATAGAGAGAGATATATATATATATATATATATATATATATATATCTATATCTATCTATCTATTTATATCAGGGCCGGTGCTACCATTAGGCAAACTAGGCAGCCGCATAGGGTACCCTGCTGCCTAGGGCGCCTGGCCACTGGTGTTCCTACTCTCTTATTTCTGCAGCAAGTATCTAAGTCTCAGCGTCAGTAGACAGCCGCCGCTCCATTCGCACATAGTATCAGAGACGCAGTGGCGGCGGAGGACTGTGTCTGTGTCCCGACTCCTGAATGAATGGAAGCAAGCAAACATTCATTGATGGGCGCTGGTGGGGCTGCATTTGATGGGCGCTGGTAAAGCTGCATTTGATGAGCGCTGGTAAGGCTGCATTTGATGGGTGCTTCATTAAAAATGTGGGGTTTACATGGGCAGGGAATGGGGGTATTCCCACAGTATATAATACAGTGTGTACAGTTTCTAATACACCTCAGGCGGTATACACAGTATATAATTATCAGGAACCATGAATCAGACTGAGACAGAAGTACAGTTAAATCACACTTGTTTAATAATAATAAAAAAAGGTAAACAGAGTAAAGGTAGTCAAAACATAGCCAGAGTTCAGGAACCGGAACAGATAGTCAGACAAGCCAAACCGTCAGGGAGCCAGAGATGAGCATAGTAGAACAGCAAGCGGGATCTGGAGCCAGAAGGAATGTCAGCCAAGCAAGTTTTTAACAGGAGCACAGGAGAGTGTCTCTATAGATGTGACCAAGGCAAAGGCAGAGATCATCTGGACTGGACGGTTTAAATAGGCAGGACTGACGAGCAGGATATCATCAAAAGGTGAGTCACTGTGGAGAGATAGAAGCTGGCAATAAGCCGACAGCTGAGCGGCCAGCTTTGAGAAGGAAGGGCTAAGCCCAGCCCTGACAATAGTACAGTGCAGCCAGTGTACAGTTTCTAATACAGTGCAAGCGGTGTACATAGTATATAATAAAATGTGTACCGTTTCTAATACACTTCAGGTGGTTTACACAGTATATAATACAGTGCAGCTGGTGTACAGTTTCTAATACAGTGCAGTCGGGGTACAGTATATAATACAGTGTAGTGTGGTGTTAAGAAAAAAATCCCCATCTTGTCCGAAAGGCCACCAAGGAGAGGCTGACGCTCACAGGTCACTAAAAGAAGGCAAGCAGTCTGTGTCTACAGTGAAAAGCCGGTGACCGTGGGGCAAGTTTGTCCTTTTTCTCTGATGCTGGCCGTGTTATTGAGCCACAAATGCAGTTGGTGGACTGGATAATGAAGCTGTCCTCATCCTCCTCATCCTCTGTCACCCAGACTCATAGTAGTTTGCCTTCCACGCAGCTGCCAAAGCGGCCTATTCCACCGGCTCCTTGTCCAGTTACTCCTTCCGTAGCCACTCCATCATGCACGGAGGAGTCACCAGAATTATTCGACCATAGTGTCGGTTACATGCTGCTGGCGGATGCACAGCAATTTGAAGGCTCTGACTTTGGTTCCCAGGTTGACAAAGGGAGTAACGTGAGCCTAGAGAGAGGGGGTCTGTGCTGTTCCCCCAGCTGCAGCATACTGACAAGTTTGCTCCAGTGATGAGGAGGGAGGGGATTATGAGGTCACTGACTGTACTTGGGTGACTGAGAGAAGAGAGGAGGAAAATGAGAAGGAGGAGGAGGCACAATTCCAACAAAGCAGGATGTCCTCCAAGGGGTAGCTTAAGGGCAGCCACCCTATTGCATCACACCACAGAGTTCTGCAGGTGCAGGGCGCTGCTGACTCCCCTTTGACTTGCAAAAGTTCCTTGGTGTGGGCATTTTTCAACACGTGTGCAGCAGCTTGCACCATTAGACGCCAAACACACAGGAAGAAGGGGAGGAGGAGGAGGATTGTGTCAGCATGGATGTAGAGGATAACACGCAGCCGTCTTCAAGGGATGGTTTTCAGTCCCCAGAAACCCAAGGAGTTGTACATGGCTGGGAGGAGGTAGTTCCGGATAATGTCATCCTTAGTGACCCAGAGGACTCGAATGCCTCTGCAAACTTGCGCTGCATGGCCTTCCTGATTCTGCGATTTGCCAGAGTCTGCATTATATGGTGCAGGAATATCTAGGGACAAGAGCAGACTTGGAGACTGTATCAAATCCCATGTCTCTGCAACTGATATCTGGGGATAGAGGTTCACCATCTCCTGTCCATGGAACCCAGAAGATTCTCTCATTTCTGGGCAGAGGTTAGCAGAGCTCTGCCCTGTTGTCAGCACTTCAGGTTTGGGGACGGCAATCTCCGGATTTTCCACTGCCGATTCTCTGGCATGCTGCTGAACTTGTTCTAGCAGTTTCCTGTATGCCCTTTCCAGATGCTGTTCCTACCTTAGCAAATGGTCCAGATCAGGTTTGAGCTCTGAGACCCCTGCAAGACCGAGCATAGACTCTCTATATTCTCTCAGGTCCTCAAGGTCAGGTTCCCCTTCATCGCCAAACATAAAATGATCTGTAAGGCTCTCCCACAGCAATCCAGGGCCGCCAAAGTCATATCCCTCCGGAGAGCATTCTGTTGTCTCCCCTAAATATCCCTGCTCTGCGTGCCATTGCAGAGCCCGATAACGATTGTCCAGCTCTATCTCCTGCTGGACCAGCCTGTCCAACTCAGTCACCCATTGCTCCTGGGGCCGCTCTCCCAGGAATGCCATCCGAAATGCCCGTTGGTCACTGGCCCGTTGCACTTGGGTTGGAAAGCACTTGCCCTGTTTTATACCAGCGAGCTGGAGGGCTCTGATCCAGAGCCCCACCCGAATCTGCTGCCTGAGCTCCAGGTATTCATCCTTAGACACAGTCCTGGTGTATGTTGAAAGGATGATCCGCAGCAGCCCCGGGAACTCTGATGCCAGGTCCATATTTCCACTGGGGTGACTGACGTCTGCTATGCTGATCTTGGATCCAGTTGGAGGTTTGGATGTCCCAGACTGCAGGAAGCTTTCCCGCTGCTTGCCACCAATGTCACGGAACGTCCCACACTCCGCTTAAGTGCTTCCGTCAGTATACCGCTTCCTAAGTTCTGGAACACGAGTCCAATGGATCTGGCTATAGGAACCCCCAAGAACTAGACAACACTAGTCTTGGAGTACATCGGGACTAACTCTTTATTTGAGATCTCACACACATTTATACAGCAGGCTGACTCAAAGCTAACCTAATTAACATGAGCTAATTTACTAAAAAATGTACCCAGACCAGATGACAGACTTGTGGGCACCAAGCTTCACACAGTAGTATAAACAGAATAGCTGGAGCTAATTACAATTAACAATACAAACAACAATCTCCCCCTTCCTCAGCCTAGACTGTTCGTCTCCTAGCCAGTGCTGGTGGCTAATGTGATCAGCTCATTTAATTAACACACATTACCATAAACATCAACACAGGGTTAATTAGAACAAACAACAATGAGTTGAATACCCTTAGAACCTAGACTAAACTTATTTACATTAAACACATTATAGCTGACGTCAGACAGGTGAGTGGAGTTGATGACATTAGCATCTTCTCACAGTATGAGCCCCAACAGTATGGCTCAGTCACTATTGCTACTATGGCAAATACAGGGTCCCCAGAGTGTGTTTTGGGGGGGACATGGAGCTGAATCCAAAGTAACACCAACCCCAGGGTCCCCAGGCATACAGCTCACAGAGAGCACTATTCCCCCAAATGCCAGGGCCCATAATCTGTTGGCAAGAGGCTAGCGTTCAGTCCCCTCCAATAGCCTCTGTCTCGGGTGAGTCTGTCACAGAGACCTTTTCAACAGAGCATCCACTGGGTTACTGGGTCTTGAGGATGGACCACTGGCCAGAACTTGCTCAATATGCAATATTCCCTCTCCCAGTCCATACCAGGCCCTTTGGGTCTGGTATAGATTTTAAGGGAAACTCCACGCCAAGATTTAAAAAAAGAACGGCAACGGGTCCCCCCCAAAATCCATACCAGGCCATTTGGGTCTAGCATAGATTTTAAGGGGAACTCAATGCCAAAATCCATACCCAACCCTTATCCGAGCAAGCAGCCTGGCATGCCAGGATAGGGGGGGGACGAGCGAGTGCCCCCCAGAACTATACCGGGCCTTTTCCCCTAACATGGGGAGGGGGCTTTGGGGTCGCCCCAAAGCACCTTGTCCCCACATCCCTGGCCATTGGTTGTGGGGCTATATAAAACCTGTATAATAACAATACCCATTCACATGGGGGGCGGGATCTGGGGGCCCCCTTGTTAATGGGGGCTTCCAGATTCTGATAAGCCCCCCCCGCCTGCAGACCCCCACAACCAATGGCCCAAAGCACCCTCGACATGTTGAGGGCAAGCGGCCTGGTATGGTTCAGGAGGGGGACGCTCGCTCGTCCCCCCCCCCCCACCCCACCTTTCCTGGCCTGCCAGGCTGCTTGCTCGGATAAAAGTCTGCTATGGATTTTGGGGGGACCCCACGCCATTTTTTTTTTTTTTTTTTAAATGTTGGCATGGCGTTCCCCTTAAAATCTATACCAGCCCCAAAAGGTCTGGTATGGACTGGGGGGAGGGAACCCAAGCCAATTTTTTCATTGATTTTTATCTATATTGCCGGGATCCGGAGCAATTTTAAATGACTTTTTTTCCTTTAGAAATGTCATTTTTCTGTGGCACAGTAAAACACATGAGAAAGATGCGCCACTTTACAGGCAGACTAAGGGGACCCCCTGCCACTATATTTAAAGGAATATTTCATTTTTATTGTTTCACTTTAAGCATTATTAAAATCACTGCTCCTGAAAAAATGACCGTTTTTAAAAACTTTTTTTTGCATTGATACATGTCCCCTGGGGCAGTACTCGGGTCCCCAAACCCTTTTTATGGCAATAACTTGAATATAAGCCTTTAGAAATTAACACTTTTGATTTTTCACGTTTGTGTCCCATAGACTTTAATTGTGTTCGTATGTTTGCACAAATTTTTTGTCTGTTCGCATGTTCTGGTGCAAATCGACCTCATCCCAATTGATGATGTGACAGAAGACCGAAGCAGTGTTTAGAGATATACTGTAAGCCCAGATTCAGCCAAAATGCAGCAAAGTTGATTGGATGGCGCGTCACAGTACAGATGGACAATGATCCAAACACACTGCAAAAGCAACCCAGGAGCTTTTGAAGGAAAAGAAGTGGAATATTCTGCAATGGCCGAAGCAATCATCTGATCTCAACCCAATTGAGCATGCATTTCACTTGCGGAAAGCAAAACTAAAGGCAGAAAGACCCACAAACAAAGAACAACTGAAGACAGTTAGAACCTGGCAACGCATCAGGAAGGAGGAAACCCAGTCTTTGGTAATGTTCATGGGTTCCAGACTTTAGGCAGTTATTGCCAGTAAAGGATTCTCAACAAAATATTAAAAATTAACATTTTATTTATGATTATATTTGTCCAGTTACATTTGAGCCCCTGAAAATGGGGGGACGGTGTATAAAAATGTTTGCAGTTCCTAAAATTTGTACTTGGTATTTATGTTCAACCCCTTGAATTAAAGCTGAAAGTCTGCACTTCAAATTTTTTTGAATTGTTTCATTTTAATTTTATTCTGGTGGCATACAGAGCCAAAAGTATGAACATTGTGCCTGTGTCCAAATATTTATTGACCTAACTGTATATTAGCTACTGTGCATATGAGATAATAGCAATAGGACACAAATAATTCAGTCCCAAGGATTCGCAAATACACTCAAAAAGCTATGGACAGCTGAAGAACATAGGAATACTTGCATAATGGCCTTTGCTTCTAAACTGGATGAAAATAAAACAGCGGAGCTTTTAAAAAAATATAAAAATGAAGGAACACTATCATCATTCAAACATTACAAAGAATCAGAACAGAATATGTAAAAAGGTAATCAAGGCTGCAAAAATTCAAGAAAAACCACAGATTTTAAAAGAGAGCAGGACAAACCCAGAAAATTCTTCAAATATATTAATAGTAAAAAGGTCAGGTCTGAGCATGTAGGCCCTTTACAAAATAATGTGGAGTGGGTGACTGGGGATGAAGAGAAGGCACATTTATTAAATACCTTCTTCAGCTCTGTGAATATAAAGGAGCATGGGGGAGCTCATGTCCATAATGGGGATGGTATTGATACAGACCCAAATGATCCTTTTATGGCTCAAAAATGATATGGTCCAGAATAGGGATGAGCCGAACACCCCCCTGTTCGGTTCGCACCAGAACATGCGAACAGGAAAAAAGTTCGTTCGAACATGCGAACACCGTTAAAGTCTATGGGACATGAATAATCAAAAGTGCTAATTTTAAAGGCTTATATGCAAGTTATTGTCATAAAAAGTGTTTGGGGACCTGGGTTCTGCCCCAGGGGACATGGATCAATGCAAAAAAAGTTTTAAAAACGTCCATTTTTTCGGGAGCAGTGATTTTAATAATGCTTAAAGTGAAACAATAAAAGTGTAATATCCCTTTAAATTTCGTTGCTGGGGGGGTGTCTATAGTATGCCTGTAAAGGGGCGCATGTTTCCCGTGTTTAGAACGGCCTGACAGCAAAATGACATTTCAAAGGAAAAAAAGTCATTTAAAACTACTCGCGGCTATTGCATTGCCGGTCCGACAATACACATAGAAGTTCATTGATAAAAATGACGTGGGGGTTCCCCCTAAATTCCATACCAGGCCCTTCAGGTCTGGTATGGATTTTAATGGGAACCCCGCGCCAAACTTTAAAAAAAAAACGGCGTGGGGTCCCCCCAAAAATCCATACCAGACCCTTATCCGAGCACGCAACCTGGCAGGCCACAGGAAAAAAGGGGTGATGAGAGAGCGCCCCCCCTCCTGAACCGTACCAGGCCACATGCCCTCAACATTGGGAGGGTGCTTTGGGGTAGCCCCCCAAAAATACCTTGTCCCCATGTTGATGAGGACAAGGGCCTCATCCCCACAACCCTGGCCGATGGTTGTGGGGGTCTGCGGGCGGGGGGCTTAACAAGGGGACCCCCAGATCCCGGCCCTCCCCCTGTGTGAAATGGTAAGGGGGTACAAAAGTACCCCTACCATTTCACTAAAAAACTGTCAACACTGCATTCACCCACATGTCTTAAAGTTGAGCTCTGTCATTTTCAAAGCCATTTTTTTCTAATTTTTAGGGACTCTTTAATGACTGGAATAGTACCACTGGATTGGTGTAGGGCCAATGTGGTGCCTATATTTAAAAAGGATCAAAGTCTTTACCAAGTAACTATAGACCTGTTAGTTTAACTTCTATAGTTGGAGAGTTTATTAATAGATGAGTTCTTGCTGGAAAAAAATATTTTAAGCAACAGACAGCGTGGATTAATGAAAGACAGAAGTTGACAAACAAACCTGATTTCTTTTTATGAGGAGGTAAGTAAAACCTGGAATACTTTGGATTTTGCAAAAACATTTGACACAGTTCCCCACACACGGCTAATGTGTAAGGTGAAGTCTTCAGGCTTGGCTAAAGGACTGTATTCAGAGAGTAGTGATTAATGATTCTTGCTCTGAATGGTCTAAGGTTATCAGTGATTTATCCCAAGGTTCACTGTTGGGACCCCTACTTTTTAATACCTTTATAAAAAGATATAGGGTCTGGGATTAAAAGTACCATTTCAGTGTTTGCAGATGACACCAAGCTATCCAGTGAAATAACGTCCATACAGGATGTCTCCAACTTACAAGCCAACCTCAATGCACTGTTTAATTGGGCAACTGTGTGGCAAATTAGGTTTAATGTTTATAAATGTAAAGTTATGCACTTGGGGGGCTAAGAATGTACATGCATCATACATACTAGGGGGAGTACAACTGGGGGAATCCATAGTGGAGAAGGATCTGGGGGTTTTGGTAGATCATAAGTTTAATAATAGCATGCAATGCCAAGCTGCGGTTTCCAAAACGAGCAAAGTTCTTTCTTGTATTAGGAGAGGTATGGACTCCAGAGAGTGAGAGATCATTTTGCCCCTGTACAAATCATTAGTAAGACCTCATCTGGAATATGCAGTTCAGTTTCTGGAGAACATCAAGAAGAACCTAATTTCTTAATTAAATGGGAGAAAGACCTTCGCAGAACATTCTCCCAAACCCAAAAAGATAAAATTCTCTTTTTTGCTCAAAAAGCATCATTAGCTAATAATTATCAAGAAAATGGGTATAAAATACTTACAAGATGGTATAAAACTCCCCAGATTTTGCAAAGAATTAATGCCCAGGTGTCCCCTTTATGCTGGCGGTGCTTCAAAATGGAGGGACCTCTACTACAGGTTTTCTGGAACTGCCCAGTGTTAGCCGACTTCTGGTCTAGTGTTAAGACTTCCATTAAGGATTTGACAGGCTGGTCTCTTCCGAATATGCCAGCCACCTACCTTTTGCATGACACGCAACTATCATTCAAACGTTATAAAAATTCAGTTCTCAAACACCTCCTGAACGCAGCGAAGACTTGCATACAGTACCTGCTCTCTGGAAAAAACAGACCCACCAACCTTAATACATTGGCATGCAAGAGTTTCTGAAATTCAACTAATGGAACAACTTACAGCATTTATTAAGAACATTTTCTCCTCTCACCCCGCCACACTTTTTTTTTATTCTTCTTTTATCGTTTTTTATTTCTTTTTTCTTTCTGTTTTTTTTTTTTTTTTTTTTTTTTTTTTTTCACATTGCTTTTCAGTCCTACTCCTAGTTACTGCTTATTATATTGGACTAGTCTAAAATACAGATCTAGAAAACTACTGACCGATTTATTTATTTTTTCTACTTACTCGACCTTTACCAACTATTTTTGAAATAGTGATTCTGCTCTAAATACCATCATAGTTCCTTATATAAAAATATATTATTTTAATCTCATAAATACGTATGTAATGTACCTGAAACTTGTATTTACTTGATGTCAATTTGACCTGTTTTTATTCCTACATACCTTTTGAAAAATAAAGAATTAATAATGATTCTTACTCTCAATGGTCTAAGGTTATCAGTTGTTTTCCCTAAGGTTCAGCGTTGGGATCCTTACTTTTAAATATACTTACCATATATACTCGAGTATAAGCCATCCCGAGTATAAGCCAAGGCACTTAATTTACCACAAAAAACTGTGAAAACTTATTGACTCGAGTATAAGCCGAGGGTGAGAAATGCAGGCAGCTACTGTAAGTGGAAAAGAGGGTCAACAATGCCTATCTGTAGCTGCATACCTCGGTGTCCATTGCATGCCTCAGTGTCCATTGCATACCTCCCTGTGCCAATCTGCCTACCTCCACTGTGTCCATTGCAGCCTCCCTGTGCTGATCTGCATCGCCTTCCTGTGTCCATTGCAGCCTCCCTGTGTCGATCTGCATAGCTGATCTCTGTGTCATGCAGTCAGACGGCGGCCATTCCAATGTACAAAAGCCACGCCTCTTCCTTGTCCTCGTACGTGATAGGCGGAACACTCAGCTTCCCAGCAGTCATTGTTCAGTGTTCCGCCTATCATGGACATCCTCTCATCCTTCTAGATGAGATGAGGATGTCCGTGACAGGCCGAACACTGACTCACTGCTGGGAAACTGAGTGTTCCCCTATCACGGACGAGGAGGAGGCGCGGCTTTTGTACACTGGAATGGCTGCCGTCTGACTGCATGACATGCTGATCAGGTAGGCAGACGGCAGTGACTCGAGTATAAGCCAAGGGGGCACTTTCAGCACAAAAAATGTGCTGAAAAACTCGGCTTATACTTGAGTATATATGATATAGGATCTGTGTTGGAAGGCAACATGTTTTTTTTTTTTCCTAATATAAAATGTCTATGAAATCTGGTTACACCTAGCCTCGACACTGTTGGGGACAGCATGGAATGCCATTACCCATCAGGGCTATGGAACTGAAGAATTCATATCAGAACCTACATCTGGGAGTCATGCCCCCTGGCAGGGGAGCTTGGCTTCAAACCATCTGGTGTAATAACGATTGAAGGGCCTGATTACCATGCCTGCAAACAAAAGCTTCAAGGGTCAGCTGCTGTTAAAAGGACTGATTTCCTGTGTTACAAAACATCAAAAGCCTGCTGTTACTGAAAGATGACCCAGGTCAGAATCAGCAATTCATGGACTATTTGCTGCCCCTAGTGGAGACTTTAGCATGCTTCCTGGAAGATGGACTAGACAAGAATATACTTCCCGTTGATTAGGAAGGATGACCTCTTAAAGATTCTTATTGGATACAGATGGCTAGATAGGCTGGCAGTGGGCGTTGTGCGGATGGTGTCTGAGTGGGCTTTAAAAGTTCTGACCAGCTGGAGTTACTTTCTCTCTTTCCACTGAGCTCACCCGAGACAGCATCTCGGGGAGGACCTTATGTAAAGTATTATTTATGTTCTTTGTTTTATATGCTCTGTAATATTTTCCTTTAATGTTTTTAAGTTAGCATTCCTACTTTCTTGGGAAATAAATGAGACCTTTGCTTTGTTATAGCTAACCTTGTTATTATACCATCACCATTAACATTACCAGAGCTTTGATAGACTAGCTAATTATAGGAATAGACAAATTAATACATATTTATAATAAATAGGGGGGGATCCAACCCCCCCCCTCCCCCCTATTTATTTCAATCCTGGATTAAAAGTACCATTTCAGTCTTTGCAGATGACACCAAGCTATGCAGTGGCATAATGTCCTTACATGATGTCTTCAACGCACAAGCCAACCTCAATTCATTCTTTAATTGGGCAACTAGGTGGCAAATGAGATTTAATGTTGAAAAATGTAAAGGTATGCACTTGGGAGCTAGGAAAATGCATGCATCATACATACTAGGGGGAATACAACTGGGGGTAGATCATAAGCTTAACAATAGCATGCAATGTCAAGCTGCAGTTTCGGACTCGAGAGAGAGAGAGAGAGAGAGAGAGATATATCATTTTGCCCCTGTACAAATTATTAGTAAGACCTCATCTGGAATATGCAGTTCGGTTTTGGGCACCAGTTCTGAAAAAGGATATCGGGGAACTGGAGAAAGTGCAGAGAAGAACAACTAAACTGATAAGAGGCATGGAGGATCTCAGCTATGAGGAAAAATTAGAGGAACTGAATTTATTCTCTCTTGAGAAGAGGAGATTAAGGGAAGATATGATCAACATGGATAAATACATAAGTGGTCCATATAGTGAACTTGGTGTTGAGTCAGTCACTTTAAGGTCATCACAGAAGACAAGGGAGCACTCTTTACATCTGGAGGAAAAGAGGTTTAATCTCCAAATACGGAAAGGTTTCTTCACAGTAAAAGCTGTGAAAATGTGGAATAGACTACCTACAGAGAGAGTTCTGGCCAGCTCAGTAGCTTCCTTTAAAAAGGGACAAAATTCTTTCCTAAATGTACATAATATAACTGGATACTAACATTTATAGGTAAAGTTGATCAAGAGAAAATCTGATTGCCTCTCGGGGATCAGGAAGGAATTTTTCTCCTTGCTAAAGCAAATTGGATCATACTTTGCAGTTATTTTTGCCCTCCTCTGGATCAACTGTGGGCATAGAATTGTGTATATGGGATTGTATGATATATATATATATATATATATAATTTTCTTTTTTTTCAACCTGACTAACTAAGTAATTATCTATGGACTGCAGAGAGAGATATCATTTTGCCCCTGTACAAATCATTAGTAAGACCTCATCTGGATTATGCAGTTCAGTTTTAGGCATCTTGAGAGTGCAGAGAATGGCAACCAAACTGATAAGAGGCACAGAGAAGCTCAGCTATAAGTAAAGATTATTTGCTGAATTTATTCTCTCTTGAGAAGAGGATATTAAGGGTGATGTGATCCACATTTATAAAGACATAAGTGGTGTATATAGTGAATTTGGTTTAGAGTTATTTAAGGTCATCACAGAGGACAAGGGGGCACTCTTTAGGTCTGAAAGAAAATACATTTAACCTCCAAATATGGAAAGATTCCTTCGCAGTAAGAGCTGTGAAGATGTGGCCAGCTGAGTAGAATGTTTTAAAAAAAAAAGCCTGGATTCTTTCATAAATACACAAAATATAACTAGATACTAGTTTTTACAGGTAAAGTTGATCCAAGGAATATCCGATTGCCTCTTGGAGGATCAAGAAGGAATTTTTCTCCAGGAGAGAAATGGATCATGATTTGTTTTTGTTTTGCCTTCCTCTGGATCAACTGTGGGTATAGGATTGTGTGTGTGTGTTTGTTCTTTAAGGGTTGAGCTGGATGGATTTGTGTTAGTTAATCTAGTTGAAAACAATGTAAGAAGCAGCCCCTGTCCGTATAAGGTCATGTGGCTCAGCTCTCCATCTCTCTCTTCATTTCCTCCTTTTGGGGGTTTTCAAAGCCCCTCCCAGAGACAAATGTAAAAACATAATTATGCATGACACTGTGATATCAGCTAACAATAGAGGGCAGCAGATCCCAACAAAATAAAATGAAAAACAATAAATGAGGTCTAATGAAGACCACATTCAAAAGGGGCAAAGTCAAGGTTAATTCTCAATTGATGGTTAGTGTACCATAAAGAGCATATAGCTTGATGACTGGTGTACTGTAGAGATCCACTGGAAACAAACTGGCATGATCTTGTTACCCTTTGTACCAATAACAGCTACATTCAAATCTAAATCCAAAGGAAAACTGATTTGCTAGTATTTTGATGTCCTAAATTTCTAAAGTCTATTCAAAGCCCAAACTTTTTTCTAGGCTTTTAAAAAAATGAATAAACGGCCGATACAGCGGTCATGACGTAGGACGTCTGACGGGAGGAGATGGAGGTGTGTGGGCTGGCCGGCGCTGAGCGGCCTCGTGGATGAACAAACGAATGGCACGGCGGATGATATGGAGAAGAAGGGTCCCCGAGCGCCGCTCTGCAAGACCACCAATACAGACAGACTCTCTGAGGGAAGCGGTAGATACGGACGCGGTGCTGTGATTATCCCCCCCCGTCCGTCCTGAGTCTTCCGGTACTTCCCCCCCCTCCTCCCCCCCCCCCCCCCCTCTCTGGATCCCAGCAGTGAAGTAAACTGGCTTCAGATCAAAGAATCCTCCCCCCTGCCAGGGACACAGAGCCGAGAGCGGAGACAGCGGCACACAAGCGCCTGGAGCCTGACGGTAACAGAGAGCTGACAGCCACTACAGAGGACACCGTGCATATTGGCTCAGGGTCTGGGGTAAGAGTTGTCACACGAACCCAGCCTAAGAGGTAAGAGAAGAACAGTGTTCCCCATGTTAAAAGAGATGAAGAGAGGCTGAAGGTATGAGCTATATTTTTCTTTTGAAAATAGTGAAAGAGACTCTCTGAACACTGCTGTTGGTATTCTGTGGATTTAATGGCTGCTACTGACGGTAATCAGTTATCTCTATACTGGCAATAACCGCAATACTAGCGATATCATCTATGTGGGTAACGCTCTATGGCAGTAATCCTAGAGTAACAAAGTGCCAATAAAAAGCCCAGGATTAATGTGTATTCTCTCTGGTAGTATTGGAAAACCTCAGAGCACCCCAAAGAACCCATAGGCCATCCTAAACCGCGGTGCAGGAATATAAAATATTCCCAGGGTACGGAAATACACTGTGAGCAGAGCCGCGACAAAAACCGGGAAAGGGGGGGTACCCAAGACCCCAAAAGACAACACCACAGGGCGCACCGCCACGGGGAGTTCAATCAAGCAATACATGACCCGGGGAGGTAGCCCGGGAAACACCCACCCTGAGACCCAAAAGTTAAACACGGTGGATAAAAAGACAGGGGGGAATAGTAGGGGAGCCCAGACACCGATCACTCCAGAGACGAGCTCTCAGCTGAGAACACTCTAGATACAACTAGATTGGAAGAACATAGACAGGATACACAATTCCCCTCGAAAAATGAAATTTCAGAAATGTTTAAATCACTAGAAACCTCAATTAAACTGGAAATAAATGGCCTAAGGACAGATTTGGGGAATATATTAGCCAGAGTTGTGAAAACAGAAGACACAATAGACAAACATGAGCGGGTCCTCTCTGACTTAAAAGATCAATTTAAAATTATTCAACAGAATCAAATAAGAATATGCTATAGATTAGAGGACCAGGAAAACAGAAATCATAGACAAAATCTGAGAATCCGAGGGGTACCGGAAATGAGGGGTGAAGACCTGAGGAAGATCATCGCGGCAATTTTTACCCCCATTCTGGAATTAGGTGGAGGAGACTTCCCAAAAATTGAGCCGGTTCACCGGGTAGGAAGGTTCGATACTAGACAAACGGAAAGAAGCCGGGACATAATAGTGAGGTTCAGATTCTATGAAGATAAAGAAAATTTATGGGTAAAATTAGGAGAAAACCCCGCTTCAATACGAGGAGGCAAGGATACTAGTATTAGCTGACTTAGCTAAAGACACTCTGGTGAGAAGGCGCCATCTTAAGCCCCTCCTAGACCAAATGATAAAGCAAAATATAAAATACACGTGGGGGTTCCCGGCCTGCTTACTAGGAAGTAAAGACGGCAAAACAGCAAGGCTCAGATTTCCAGAAGAACTAGAGGATTTCTGCGGGAAATTGGGCATCCAAGCCCCCCCCGCTGCTGGACTGGTTTAATGAACAGTGGGTAGATTTAAGAATGGGGTCTATGTAAAATTTCTGGGAGTCGGGCGGGGCACTGGGTGGAGGTGGGGGGGAGGACGGGGAGAGATGAATTTAGCTAAAGTAAATGAGCTGTTTGGAGCTGGTCAGCCCAACGGGTCGCCGTGTTTACGGCGGCTTGTCGTGATACACATCGAGAGCTCCACCCTTGGAGGTGGTGACCGAGAGAGGCTCACGATATGCGTGATCCTCAAAGGTCTAAGGGTCCACTGGGGACCGGGGGGAGGGGGGAAGGGGGGAAATGGGGGTGTGGGGAATGGGGGGGATAGGGGTGGGAAGGGGCCAAATAGGGACCAAAGGGGGGGAGGAAGGCGGAGTGGGAGGGAACAGGGGTGTGGTGACTAGGGGGGAAGGGGGTGGGCAAGGGAAGGGGGGATATCCTTGTCACAAAATTAAGATGGGGAATCTCTCCAAGGTCAAAAGAAAAAGGGTTTATTCATTAGAGCAGAAGGATAGCTAGGTCCACGTTAAAATTTATAACGTATAATGTCAGAGGCCTAAACATGATTAAAAAACGAAGAAATATTTTTAACGAGCTTAAAATATTAGGCCCTGATGTGGTCTTTCTCCAGGAGACACATATCTCACAACAATCTAAGCTAAGATTGTACTCAAGTGATTTCCCGTCCTGGTACCAAGGTGACACCATCTCAAGTAGAACTCGAGGGGTGGCCATTGGGTTTGCAAAAGGAAAAAGTTTTGTGCTGGAGGATAGATTGGTGGACCCGGAGGGCAGATTCCTCTTTATTAGAGGCAGATTAAATGAAGGGG